>NC_135865.1:25429410-25494410 GCF_031162955.1 Sander vitreus
CCGTTCATATTGTTTATTTTGTTTTATTTAGGCTTCATTGTTATCACATACTTTATGTAACAGTCTTTCCTTTTTACCAAGGGTCTGATATTGTGGCGTTGTCACTAACCTTGAACATATCAAAGGGGGACAATAATAATGATGGATGAGTAAAGGGCAAAAATTAGCAGAAATTAAAAACAAAGGGATACGTACAAAATTATGAACAGTTTTGCAATTACTCAAAAGAATTCACAACTGAACTGAATGTGTACTAGTTAGAACAGTATTTAGAAGCTGATTGGACTCTATTTAGATTGAGGGAACCTGCAGACAGACAGAGTGTGATACGGTAGCAGAGCATCTCTGTAGCAGCAAAGCTCTGCATGTTTGTGCATCCGTTCCTGTCTAACTTTTTTAATTCTGCAGTATGGTGAGAGAGCCCTAAGAGCTCAGTATAAGATAAATGATGTGTGTGCTGTACCAGGCAGGATAATAGAAACCAAACAAGCTATCAGACACACACAAACACAGCTAGTGCACTGTAACGCATACCAGGAAGTTGCCCATCAGCCACCTTGTATTTCTCTCCTACCAGCATGTCTGCCTGCCTAACTGCTTGCCTCTTTATGCCACCATGTGAGGATGAGTATCCAAATCCTCCATCTCTCTCTCCTTGGAGCAGGCAGGCAGCCAAGCTAATAAAGACAAGGGCCAGGAGCTTCATTGTGTTCTTGGCCTCATGGCTTTCCATGACGCACTTGATGCACACACAAAGGATTATAAATCAAATTAATACACACTGTGACATGGACACTTACGTGTTGGCTGGCTCCCTGTGATCTGTGTTGATTGGTTCCTAAATCAAATTTTGATTGGCCCATATGCCAAGGACAAGCGCAACAGTGCAGGGTGCTCAACAATGTTAACAAACTGCTTATTTTAAAAGGACCTTGGAATACTAATTGGACGTTAAACTACAGCATTTTGTGATTGATTCTGACAGCTTCCTCTTGCCATCACAGCATCTTGGGAGCCACAGGGAAAGGACGGGCAAAATTGGTTTGGTTTGGCCGAAGTGGCTGGTTCATTCCACAATTAGAACTGAATCTCATCGGCAATGACTGCAAAATTGGCTGCAGAGGTGGCACAGAAAAAAGGTAGGAGCGAAACCCTTTTTTTGTGAACTCTGACAAGGAAAGTTAAACCTGCGTCAATCAACATTTATAATATTTACACTACATCACTGGCTCTGTGTAATATCAAAAGGTCGCCAGTAGTGCCAAAATCATAGACACACAGCTCTGTATGCGATAGGTTTTACAGTCTGCTAAATTAGTCTCGCTATCACCAGACCAAGCTCAATCTTTTAAAAGGTCCCATGGCATGAAAATTTCACTTTATGAGGTTTTTTAACATTAATATGAGTTCCCCCAGCCTGCCTATGGTCCCCCAGTGGCCATACCCCCACCCTCCACCTTGCCCCCCCTCTCTCCTCCTCAATAGCATTTAAAGCTACAGACACAGAAATGGCACATCCTAAGGAAAGCTCATTGTGGGACTGGCTCTAGTGGCTGTAATTCTGCACCAAGCTGAATATCGGGAAAGAGACTTCAGATACAGTATTAGGGGACCACTAAGGTCTATATAAAAGAGACTTCAGATACAGTATTAGTGGACCACTAAGGTCTATATAAAAGAGACTTCAGATACAGTATTAGTGGACCACTAAGGTCTATATAAAAGAGACTTCAGATACAGTATTAGTGGACCACTAAGGTCTATATAAAAGAGACTTCAGATACAGTATTAGTGGACCACTAAGGTCTATATAAAAAGAGACTTCAGATAAAGTATTAGGGGACCACTAAGGCCTATGTAAAAGAGACTTCAGATACAGTATTAGTGGACCACTAAGGCCTATATAAAAGAGACTTCAGATACAGTATTAGGGGACCACTAAGGCCTATATAAAAGAGACTTCAGATACAGTATTAGGGGACCACTAAGGCCTATATAAAAGAGACTTCAGATACAGTATTAGGGGACCACTAAGGCCTATATAAAAGAGACTTCAGATACAGTATTAGGGGACCACTAAGGCCTATATAAAAGAGACTTCAGATACAGTATTAGGGGACCACTAAGGCCTATATAAAAGAGACTTCAGATACAGTATTAGGGGACCACTAAGGCCTATATAAAAGAGACTTCAGATACAGTATTAGGAGACCACTAAGGTCTATATAAAAGAGACTTCAGATACAGTATTAGGAGACCACTAAGGCCTATATAAAAGAGACTTCAGATACAGTATTAGGGGACCACTAAGGCCTATATAAAAGAGACTTCAGATACAGTATTAGGGGACCACTAAGGCCTATATAAAAGAGACTTCAGATACAGTATTAGGGGACCACTAAGGCCTATATAAAAGCATCCAAAAAGCAGCATGTCATAGGACCTTTCAGATTGAACATTAGTCTGGGGAGTCTACTCTGTATTTTCTACTGCACAAGAGGCGTGATCAACGGTCATAGTTCAAATGACTCTGTACGCAATTGGATAGTCCTTCAACCAATCAGACCAACGATCCGGGTGACATAGCAGCACCAGCGGCTTCAACGGGTTGCTGCGCTTCGGGGTCGTCATGTTGACTGTAAACAAGAAGCTGCTTGGTCACTTCTCTATCCTCATCGTGTTAAACCCGCCAATAGCGCGCCAGGTGGATAAGCCAGTTTGTGATTGGTCTTCGCAAAATTGTAACTGAAGCAGGATAGATAAACGTACAGGTTTCCAGCCTGAGCTGCAGGGTGAAATCAAATCGCCGGCAGATCGGGCTGGGTTTACCCAGTTTATAGTTAAATCTGAGCGGTTATGAAATTCTGTCAAATGATGCATCTTCTTGTCCAGCACTTTGAGATACAAGCGATAAATAAATTAAAGTGCTATCAAAGTGTGTGACAAGCCTTTGACAGAAGCAATGACAATGAGCGTATGGTTCATGGATCACTTTATGAGTGATAACTGAACCAGTGCAGGAAGGGTATTTGCAGTTAATAAACCATGCTCCACCCATGTCATGTCAAAGGTCCTGCATCTGTTACTGTACGTTCACTTTGTGCCCCAGTGGTTCGGGTAAGGGTTAGGTTCTCCGTCACACTCAGCTTTTACTCTCCCAGTGAGTCCTGGTGGTGGTTTGTTCTCTTGTCAGTTAGTACCCACTGCTAATTACTACATCTGGGACTGTGGAGCATGACGACAACTAGCAGCTTGTGGTGTAGGATGAAGAGAGCCCGTTCAACCCTGACAACTCTCCAAAGTAACACAGACAGACAAACACAGTCTGTTCCTCTGCATGATTCATTATCTTTTCTGTGGCAGCTGCTTGGTAAAGCTGGGAGCCACTGTAATCCTTTCCACAAATATATACTTTATTATACATACTTTTAAAAATAGATGTATCTACTATTCACATACTTTTAATACCTTTATATTAATTAGGCAGGAGAGTGAAATACCCTTTTTACTTCCAAATCAGGAAGACAGTGTGCAACATGTATATTGTTAATAAGCAGAAAGCCTAGTAAGTTCTTTCTTTAATTAAGTTTACAATAACATGTTTGCCAATAATGATATTTTATGTATTTACTGCAACAGTTTAACGTGGTGAAGCCTGGCTACAAGTCACACAGCTTTATTAGTACCCGTCCTGATTTACTAAACATGCCCTTTTTTTAAGTGTCTGCAATCCCTGAGGCACAGATGACTTCAAATGCAGAAAAAATAGCATTTACTTTAGTAAAACAAGGTCAAATGTCTTTGTTGTTGCATTTAGGCATGGGCCGGTATAAGATTCTGACGGTATGATAACCTTCAGCAAAATTATCACGAGGTCACGGTATTACAATTACAGCTTTAAAATGTATTATTTTTTTAAATGTCTGGGTAAAAAAAACAACAACTTTTCCCATTGAACACAACGTATTTTTTTAAAACACACTGCACACTGGCAGGGAGAGGGATTTCTAAACTGCACTTTCTGTCCTTGACCGCTCATAAAAAACAGCTCATACCTTAGGAACGGTATGACAGAAAAGACTGTGACTCTTTCAAACCACGGTAGGAAACCGGTAACCGGCCTACGCCTCGTTGCATTTCATACAAAGGTTTTAGACATGCGGAGAAAGTATTGTTGTATTTGTGACATTTAAAAGGCTTAAATAGGGCTGAACGATTAATGGCATTTGCGATAATATCGCGATATGTTAAAGCGCGATTTCCTAATCGCAAAGGCTGCGATTTGGTCACGTGACTCGCGAGAGCAAATCACTCTGCACTCCGAGAGAAAGCATCAACTTATCGCCCTAACGCTACGCCGTACCTTGAGCAGATTTCTGTCATTCAAACAACTCTGAGTTGTAGTTTAAAACTTTTACAGCCATTTTTGTTTAATATATCTAATCGTGTATTGTTCATACTATACAATGATTTATTGATTGTCTTTGTTGAATAATACAGAAGACAAAGAGCTTAAAAAATAATCGCATATTAAATCGCAATTGCAATATTTTTGAAAAAGAATTGCAATTAGATTATTTTCAAAAATCATTCAGCCCTAGGCTTAAAATAAAAAAATCAAAATTATGCCAAATATGCACTAGGTTAAAGTGGCTTGGCCTAAAATTTACATAACTTTGTATTTTGAAGGGGAAAAAAATGATTATGATAAATTATGAAAAGCAGAGGCACACATTCAAAACATTGATCATATTCATGGACATATTTTGTTTTAGGGTGTTAACAGAGGTTTCTTGGGTTGCCACCTTTGGCTAAATGATGTGCATGATAATTAGCATCCATTTTATACAGATTAAAATACCGGGGTATTGCTGTCGGTTTGCCATTCATACAGCCATATTGTATACCTGATACAAACAAACGTATTGTGTCAGCTGATATACATACCGGTATATTAATACACCTGCATGATAACTGTAGGACAATCAGTCCTCTGTCTTATGCTAAGTCTCTGTCTATTCAAAGTGATCAGAAAGAAAGTAAAAAACTACATACCATTTAGTGGTTCAGGATGCAGGACTACATTCCCCCTCATTAGCTAGTGTAGCCTCATTACCTTACGGTTTACAGCATAAGGAATTTGTTGGATTGACTCAAAGAGAGACACATCGATCTCTATATCGTCTATACTAAGGCCAGGCCATCTTTGGCGTCTGAAGGTGACCCTCAACCCCTGATCAATCAGTTCACTTATCTCAATCGGTCCTGTCCCCAGTTCAAACAGATAAATATACACACTCACGATCACATGTGGTATCTGTGTCTGAGGACCATAGGACAATTTAATAAATCATGCCTTGTGTCTTATTCTGTGCCCCAGAGAATTGGGAAGACTGTCTCTGTAGATGTCCATTATCTCCTTTTACGGCAATCTGTTTATTTCCATGTGACCCAGCCTCTATATCACCGTAAATGTATTAATCATACCACATTATACAGCCAAGCTCGCTTTACAACGAACTGGCAGCCCAGGAGTGGCTGTGTGTTATTAAGGTCAGAGTGTGAGGGAGATGAAAAAACGCTCTTCCACTACCTTTCCATATCGACTGACTTGAGAGCTTGGGAGTAAAAACTGAAGCCCCAAATATGCTGCTGGGTTTTTTCTGAAAAAGGCAACAGTGTTTCTCATTTGATGAATGTATTTGGCTAGCCCACCCAAGACATGTTTGCATTTTCATTTCATTGGTTGAAAAATGTCCAAATACTGTCCAAAGTGCAGACTGATTTAAAAGTCTGCCCGAAAGGTGCAATAGTGTGCCAGCGTGAGAGGTCGTAGATTAGTGCTGCTTTGCAGAAATCTCTTGATTCTTAATGTGGCCCATCCAACCAACAAATAAACACTTAAGGCAGGCTTCATTAAGATTGCTCGACAATTGCTACAACATATTCTAATATGCACAAGAATCTGTAATTGAAATTGTGCATTAATGTAACCTAAATTAAATAGTGCTTTCTTTCATATCTTTCATGCACAGCACAGAGCACTGAGAGCGTGCGCCCCATGTGCCGAGGCTCAGTCCTTAACGCAGTGGATGCGGGTTCGGTTACACTCGCGACCCATTGCTTCATGGCGTCCCCCCTCTATCTCTCCCCCTTTCCTGTCTACAGCTGTACTATCAATTAAAAGCAAAAGAAAAGCCCAGAAAAGGATCTTTAAATTACAAAAAAATCAGCTGACTTTTTCAGAAGAGGCAGGTTGTCCAACACGACTGCACAGTCTATTACAGTAGGAGCTGTGACCTTCACAATGGCAACCAATTGCCTGCTGGCTGCCTGCTGCCTGCTGTAGAAAAGAAGCACAATCTGCCCCCAGCCATTCTCTTTCCCAAATGACCAACAGCAGTGATTCATGCACCCTTATGTGCCACAGTCTCATACGTACATACACACACACACACACACACAATTACAATGTACGGACACACTCCACCACAGGGCAGTGAAATATTCATAAATCCCCTTTCGAGCCAGCAGCTGAGAGCAAGGCCATTACTTTTGCCATTGTTTGAAAAAAAAAAAGTTTTAAAAATCAGCTTAGCTCCCACAGAAGAGGCACACAGTGGCAAGCTTTTGGAGGTTTGGGGAGCTGGAGAGCTGAGCTGCAGTTATGTGGCGCTCTGAGTGACCTCCAGAGTCAGTTTGACTGATTCATAGCCCCCTAATGCCAGCCCTCGGCTTTCTCATCTCCTCCCAACTCCCCCCATGGAGGCTCCCTATCCGGCTTGATGGAAGGCCTTTTCAGAAGATGCACAGGGGTGGCGAGAATGTGACATCTGAATTGCTTCTTGCAGTAACTACATTAATGGCACTTAGGCAGAGGGTGGCAATAAATTCCCAGCGAAATCTTAACAGTAAAGAGAGTCTAGATAGGCTGTTTTTACACAGCTCCCGAGCCAAGAGTTCAAACAGATAATGGCTTACGATACGGTTACAGCAGTGAAATGTATGGAACCTACAAACAAATCTAACAATTCACTACTCCCATGATGATGTCAGTTCCATCAGTTTTTGGATCAAAAATATGTTTAAATGAGTTTTTTTAGGAGACAATGACCATGTCTAAAAGGCCAAATTGTAATCCAAGTGATGAGATAGGTAACCAAAGACACATGTCAACCAGTGTCTCTGGTTTAGAGGATAAAGTTCAAATCAGTGAGCAGGACCACTTTATGGTTACAGTGGACAATTATCCTTTATTTGCTTCCATTTCATTAGTGAAAACAGATATTCCCATCTGAGCATTTTCCAAAAAAAAGGTGAAAAGTAGCACATGTTATAATTAAATCCAGGAGGACAAAATACTCATATTTCACTTGTTTCTTTGGCTCACATCACAATAGAAATACGCTTAGGCGTTTTGGCACAAAGCATTGAGAGCCAGATGAAGGCTCTGTGCTGCGTTTAGATGTGCTTTTCACCTTTTTTTTTTTGGAACATGCTTGGATTTTGGGTTTAGCACTTTTGGGCTGGGATTCTTTCAGTCAGGCTTTTTCTTTTTCTTTTTTTGCTTGTTCAAAGAAAAAAACTGACTGTTTAGGTCAAGACAGCACATGGCAAGACAATGGTTGAGTCATTTAAATGCAGTGTTATAAAACAGAACTCCTGAATAAACATTCAACAATTATGTAATTACCTGCACTAAAGTTAGAAGATTATTAATGCTGAAATAATGGCTTGCTTTTTGAGTTCACTCCTTTACGTAACTGCTTAATGCAGATGCAAGCATCAACTGTCTCAGTAACGGGTAACGGCAATGACAAATTATACCTTATTTTCACATGTTAAATTTAGTTTTTAATCCTATGTTTACCCCTAGTTAGACTAATTGCAAGCTCCCACCACATTAAATATTAAAGCAACCCACACTTGCAACATTTCTGTTTGGTCCCTGAGGACCTGCAGAAACCCATTCCCACATTGTAGCCCTCCACCTTGCTCTTTGGCAGCCAATTCTGAAATGTCAGAGATCAGAGTTACTGAAACCATAAAAAGCCATGCCTGCTCGCTCTAGAGAGGGAAACATTTTTTAACTTGATCTATGATGCCCTTGCATGCAGGTTGCTTCTTCTTTATCACTTGCAGTGCTGCACAGTTAACATGGCAAAAGCTGTCAGGCAGACCATACTATTAATTTATGATGTACAGACAAAGACACACACATATGCTCACACTCACATACATAGACATGTAGACAGTTTGCCAACAGGAAAGATAAGATGAAAGAAAAGCGAAAACTTATCTCCCTGTCAGTTCTGTGATCTTGCTCATTGATCCAGGCGGAAAAGAATGTGTGGCGTTTAATTAGTCTCAAAACCGCGCATATAAAAACTAGGCGTGTGCACTTGATACAAGCGCACCCAACAGTATCCGCGAGTGGAAAACCATCCTCGGGAGGGAGCATTGCTGCTCTGCGAGCGCAAAGAACAGTATTCAGCCTGTAGAGCTCAAAACAAAAGTAAAAAGACAAAATCGACTAGACCGACCACTTGCACTTCCACGCAGCAGTTGCTAGTGCTGAACTTAAAGGTCCAATGTGTAGGAATTTCTCCCATCTAGCGTTGAGATCATAGCCTGGGAAAACCCTGACGAACCTCCGGCAAATTTGAGATTTGCTCTGCAAGTCAGTCTGGCCAAGAGCCCATTCAAGCCCATTTCCAATTTTTCCAAATCGAGGCACCAATCACAACCGTTGAGGCGGGCTTTACATGATGACGATAGCGCAGCAACAGCAAGCAGCTTTTTGTTTACATTCAACACAACGGCCACCGAAGCGCAGCAACCCGCTGATGCTGCTGTCGCTGCTACGTCACCCGGATCTTTGGTCTGATTGGTTGAAGGACTCTCCAATTGCGCCCTGAGGTATTTGAGCGGCGTCCGTTGGTGACGCCCTTTTGGAAATGGGCTGTGGATGAACCTTGCCCAGACCCACTCTCAGTTACAACTGTGAAGTGTCTGGTGTCAACCAGGCCATTGAAATCATATATCGCAATCAACTCTCAAGCGCCACACAGTTCAAAGTACGTATTACAGCTACAGTAGCCTTCATGATTTTTTCTGATGACGCCGGCCTCTTACTCTTTTCAATATCCTTTTTCTTTTTCTGGGCGAAGAAGAAGACTCCTGTTGCTGAAATTTGGATTTTGAATACGTGTGGTCCTCCATGTTTCCTTCTTCAAACTTGCCGGGGCCGGGAGGCGACGATACCGATTAGCAGCACCTGTGAGTTTATCACGTGACAGCGAAAACGCAAAAGGCAAAGCAGTATGTCAGGCTGCAATGTAACCCTATGGAGCAAATGTTCAGTGTCAGTTTGGTCCACCTAAAGTGCTGTTTTTGCCACTAAAAGGCTCAGATCATTATTGTGTCTGACAACATTATGGAATGGATCCCTAGAGAGATAAACCTTTTTAAAACCTCTTTAAGACCTTTCAGTTTAACCAGAAACAGCTCTGAGGTCGCTAGCGCTAAACCCACCAGACTCCATTTAAAATAACAATACTTTTAGCGTGTAGAGAGCCAACATATTTTCACATGTAAATCGGTAAACTATGTTTATTTCAAATAAAACTAGAGTTGTGATTGTTGGATAAGTGGAAAGACGACCCAAAACAGCTTTTCATAGTTTTATTTTGTTTCTGTCGACTTTGAATGAAGTGTATTTTACGTTGCTAAAACTACCGTTTATTTACTTGGAGTCTGGTGGCTCTGGTGACCGCAATTTTTTTTTCAAAGGGTTTTTTGTTTAAAAAAGGATCTTACTCGTTAACAGAAAGGTCGACCCCCTTAGAAATCCTTTCCATAATGTTGTCAGACACTTAGAATATTAATCTGAGCCCGTCAATGGAAAAATAAGCACTTTTCTGAACGTAACAGGGCCCGACATTAAGGCTTGTCTGCTTGTCTGGGACTCGGACAAGTCGATTCTTTTGTAGGGCAAGTGGAAGAGAAATTTACTTGCCCCACTGGACAAGTTAAAACTCAAATAAAACAAAATAAAATGCCATGTTACTTCACGTTATGTGCCATTCATTACGTCTATGTTACCGATTTGAAACAAATAATTTTTTTTCCCCACAATCCGGGGGAAGCGGACTGTTAACGTTAGACCCAGCGGCAGTGGGTCAGCGGACCGCTAACGTCGGACTGACCGCTAACATCGAACGGACCGCTAGCTGTTCAGCTCATTCTCTGTAAGCGATGCAGCATAAAAGCACGGCGGAACCAGCAAGCCGGTGTTAGTTAGCTAACATTAGCTTGCTAACTCCGCCTTAACGTTACCCCGTCGCCACATCGTTCACAGAAAACGAGCCGAATACAAATGTCACTCGTGGCGATAGCAATGTGCTTTGTGTGGATGAAGCATGAAGTTAATTTGACTCATTTAGCGGCTGGCTCTCTGCCTCGTAACGTTACTATTCCGCTGCTCGTTTTTTAGTCAGTTATTGTAAAACCTCAGCTCCGCGACTTGCCGGATTAAATATCAGGTAATAATCAACTGTAAAGTAGCTACGCCTTTTAAAGGATCCCTTGGTAAATCAGCCTCTGTCGGGTAGAAAGTGAAACTGTAGAAAGAAAAAAAACAAAAAACATTAACACCAACATTTAGTGGCAAAATCCATTGTTATGTCTACAAAATTATTTTAGATATAAGTTCAAGTCACTACTTGCACCGTGCAACGTATTACTTTGTATTATGAGTCTGGAGATCCTTCTTTCTTGTTGAAGGGGAAATCTATTGTTGGGACACGTTTGTTTCTACTGAATTTTATTAATGTTAATAGTGTTTGGATGCTTTCAACGGTTTGTTCGAATTTTGCATTAGCAAAACACACAAAAAAATTATAAAAATGATAAATCTTTACCCGGACAAGTGACTTTTGTGCATGGACAAGTGAAACGTAAATGTACTTGTCCAAAGGACAAGTTCCCTTAAAAAGTTAATGTCGAGCCCTGGGGTAAATACAAGCTGCACAATTGCCCTATTAACTTAAATTCTAGCTTAATATCAGACCAATGTCAAAGATGGTTATTCCCATCAGTCACTTAGAAACAAAAACATATGAAAATAGGGTCCAGGTTGAAAAAAACTTAACTTTTAACTAACCTGTGCTTTGGGTCAAATTTCTTTCCGTAGCAATTGTAAACTACATGGATCATATATGCCACTGCTTTCAACACAAACAGCCTATGTTTACTTTTTGGTTATGCACGACTTACTTGTTTTAAAAGGCATTGTAGAGGTGACGGTTACTACTACTGCCACGAAAAAAGGTGTCAGAAGTCTCCAGTCTTAAAAGTCAACTTGACAAGCAAGTGTTGAGCAGTTGCAATTGCAAGCGCGTAGGTAGGGTCGAGCCTGCACTTGTCACAGCCCAGTGCTCGTAGGACCGCATTTGTACATGCAGAGCAGAAATGCTCCCTCGCAAGGATGCTTTTGTGCTCGCGATACTGTTCTGTGCGCGTGTATCATGTGCACACGCCTGGGTTTTATGTGTGCGGGTTTTGAGACTAATTAAACGCCAAAGGGATGACCCTGGTTTTGTTTCTTCTGTTGTACTAGTGGATGAGAAAGAAACAAAGTTGGAGATAGAGCTGTTATTCTGCGGCGGCAACCCAGAGGGACAGAGAGCCATTGTAAGGTGATCCGGTCCTCTGCCAGCTTCACTGTCACTCTCTCTCCATCACCTGCACTCTAATTGGTGAGGCTCATTACACCTCTCCTGTACTTAAAACGATTGAGATGCTCTCTGCCTTACATCCATAAAGGAATTTACCAGCAGTTCTCCAGTCACACACAATTAAACTTTTAGGTTTGGCTGATAGATTTGTCCTACTACTACATATTTCAAGGTATAAACGGTGGGTTATTGCTGCTGTCTGTGTACAGTGTTTGCATATAGAGAACTGCTGCCTTCTGCATTTTTCCACACATCAATGCATGGTTGAGAATCTGTTAAAAAAACAATTGCGCTCAAATGGAAATGTGCACACACATTTACAGGCTTTATGGCTGATCTGGCATTGACCCTGAAGCAGAAGCAGCTACTGAAGCTCCTGCATCGCTGTTAGTGTTCAACAGCAAAGCAGTGTTTCCCATACATTGATTTATTTATGGTGGCCCGCCGCAATATCAACGTTGACTGCCACATATTGATTTTCAATTTTTTTACCATTTAAAATGAGTAAAATCTTATTTTATTGTAGAACTGTGCACAGTGCACTGATTCGCTCAGCCTCTCCTGATCATTCTCTCTCTCTGTGTGTTTACATTCACACCCGTCTGTGAATAGCCCTGCGGCCGCCTACTCTCTGTGCACACTCTGACTTCTTGACCGCAGTATAGGTCACCTGGAACTCCCAAACCGCAAGTAAGTGTTTCTCTCTGCCTTTGTTTTTCACATAGAGCCTAACGTTAGCTACGATAGCTGAAATGAGCTAACATTAGCGCTTGTTCCAGTGGACTTCTTACCAGCAAGTTAAGTTAAGTTGACCAGCCTGGTTCTACAGTACGTAAAAGAAACAGCAGAGAGAAACAGATTTAACTTAACATTCTTGTTGTTTGTGAGTTCCAGGAGAACTCCTGGAGGATGTTACGGTATGCTAGCTGTGTGGTGACGCCAGGCTTCGGAGCAGGGGGTCCAAATTACAGTTGTGTTCAGAATAACAGCAGTGTGTTTAAAAAAAGTGAATAATGCTCAAAATTCTTAGAATAGCTTTTAATTCCATAATATTGTGTTATACCTTTACAGAAAGTGAAGAAAAAGGAATATTAGGCTGTTCATGTCTCAAGGGTTTGCTTTACTTTGAATCACTGCACTAATATTAAGTTGCATAACCATTATTTCTGAGAAGTGCTTCACATCTGTGTTGCATGGAGTCGACCAACTTCTGGCACCTGTGAACAGGTATTACAGCCCAGGACGATTGAACTACATTCCACAATTCCTCTGCATTACTGGGTTTTTCCTCAGAAACATCAGAAACATTTTTGATGTCACCCCACACGTTTTCTATGGGATTGAGGTCTGGGGATTGGGCTGGCCACTCCATAACATCAACCGTGTTCATCTGGAACCAAGACTTTGTTCGCTTACTGGTGTGTTTTGGGTCAGTGTCTTGTTGAAAGACCCATTTCAAAGGCATTTCCTCTTCAGCATAAGGCAACATGACCTCTTCAAGTATTTTTGATGTATTGAAACTGATCCATGATCCCTGGTATGTGATAAATAGGCCCAACACCACAGTATGAGAAACATCCCCATAACATGATTTTTGCACCACCATGCTTTACTGTCTTCACAGTGTACTGTGGCTTGAATTCAGTGCATGGGGGTCGTCGGACAAACTGTCTGCGGCCCCTAAACCCAAAAAGAACAATTTTGCTCTCATCAGTCCAGAGAATGTTGCCCCATTTCTCCTTTGGCCAGTCAATGTGTCCTTTGGCAAATTTCAACCTATTCAGTACGTGTCTTTTTTTCAGCAATGGGACTTTGCGGGGGCTTCTAGCTGATAGCTTTGCTTCACATAGCCTTCTTCTGATCGTAACAGTACTCACAGGTAACTTTAAGTCTTCTTTGATTTTCCTGGAGCTGATCAATGGTTGAGCCTTTGCCATTTTGGCTATTCTTCGATCCATTCGAATGGTAGTTGACCGTTTTTTCCCACGTCGTTCAGGCTTTGGATACCATTTCAAGGCATTTGAAATCATTTTGGCTGAGCAGCCTATAATTTTCTGCACTTCTTTATACGTTTTCCCCTCTCCAACCAACTTTTTAATCAAAGTCCGCTGTTCCTCAGAGCAATGTCTGGAACGACTCATTTTGCTGAGTATTTCAGTGTGAAATGCACTATAACCAGCATGTACAACATTTGCTTCCTTCCTTCCTTAAATATGGGCCATAATTGACACCTGTTTCTTCACAGAATCAATCACCTCACTAACTGAACACAACACTGCTATTATTTTGAACATGACCCTTTCAATTACAGATTCAATTACACAGAATGAGCAGCATGCATGTCATGACTGTTGGTTTTCTATGACTCTACAACACTTACTAGTAAATTATTTGCCATGTAGAAATATCACTTCTACCAAAAGATTTGATTTATGAGGTTAGTGATGTTGGACTGCTATTATTTTGAACACAACTGTATGTTACATATATAAATCATGCTCTTCTCCCCTCAAACCCCCCCCCCCCAAAAACACATCAGAATACAACCCAAGATGGTAACACCCACTATTAAAACCTTGTAGTTACACCATTTAAATAGCCTATGTTAGCTTCTTTTGTTGTGTTAAATTTTTATGGGGGTTTGTCAACAAGTGAAACCACCATAGAAACAAACTTCAAACTATCTGAATTTATTGTTTTAGTGTAAATATTTGTTGCCAGTTTGTTGAAGTTTTGCTGTAGTTCTTTCCTAACCGGCAATTTCCACTGGATGCGTAACGGCTGCAGAGCGGCTCCGGAACGTCGACGGAGTCATTAGGTTTTCATTAAAGTCAATGTGTGTATTTCCACTGACTGTGGAACGTCTGCGTCCCTACTCCGTCCCAGCTCCAGCGGTCCGCAGCCCTCCGGAGCAGATACGCAGAGCTTCTATTTTTGCCGGACGCCGGAGAGCTCGGCAGCAATTCAGCACACGGCAGATAGTGTGGGACAGGAAGTCGAGCACAGAAACAAAATAAAAATCCGGTTAATTTTCAAAATAAAATACACCGTGCTCACGGCGGATCATTTTTCCCTGCACTACACCTTGAAAACACAGCACAGAGTTGTTTCCCCTCTACTCCTCTGGATGGAAACAAACTGTTGCTGGTTTTGTGGTTCTATTCTACGTGAATTCGCAAGATCCTGTGGGTCCTCGTGACTACAGCTGTCAGTCATGGCCGCAGCCGTGCCGCAACAAATCCGGACCTGGTGGGTATTGACGGACGGCGGAGCACGCAGCCGTTCCACAGCGCAGCCGGTCCGCAGACGTTCCGCATCCAGTGGAAATCCACAGTGATATCTCTGACGTGGACGATGAAGATTTCCCCCGTGTGCAGCATTACTGCAATCTTACCTACAATGTGAAAAATGTCAAGCACCCTAAACTGTTTAATTGCATTAGAATTGCAACAATGCACAACCACTGAATAGATCACATATACAAGTTCACTTTCTTAAAAAGGTTAATACCTGTATTCAGGAATACATTTAGCAGCAGGGAGCCCAGTTGACATATGGCACCATACATAATACATAATGGCTTCTGCAGAAGGGATTGGTTGTCAAATGTCACCTTCCTTCCACATGCTACGAAAGGCTGGCTTACAAGAGACCATCATGCATGACATGACCAAACATGATTGCCTTACAAAAAAATTAATTTGTAGCCCAGCCATAATCCATGTACAAAAGGAAGTAAAAATTGATAAACAACACAAAGCTAAGGAATAGATTGTCAACCTGCCCCTTTACATTCTCTAGATAGCTTCTTTTTTCTTTTTTTATTTACCCCTGACCATTCTGTTAGACTCAAATATATACTGTGTTGTCTGTGGATGAGAAAAGCTCATTGTTCAGCACAAATCAATACAGCAATCCTCAAAACAACTGATGATTGTATGAGCCCTGTAAGAGTGACTAGATGAGGGATATTTCTTCGATGAGTATGCCAAATGACACTGAGCTAAAAGGGGAGACAGAAGGGAGGAGACTGCTGCAGAGAGCAAGAGAAGGAGGGGATGGTCGGGAATGAGATATTTAGGAGAAAAAAGAAAATTGAACAGAGTGACAAGAAAAAGAGCAAGCAAGAGGGAGAGAAAGGGTTAAATGCAAAATAGGAGAAAACGCAAGAGAGGGGGAAGAACTAGAAAGAGACAGAGTGCAGGGGAATGATGAAAGCTGAGCTGTGCCCTAGCCCAGAGGCAATTGTGCTACAAACACACACACACGTATACAGTATAGACCTGGTTTGCAATCAACATACAAGGCCATCTGCCAAGCACTGTCAAGGCTCCGAGGAGAGCGAGTGAGAGGATGAGGGAGGATTCTAGAGAGAAAAAGAGAGAGTTATGTACAAGAGATGGAGGAGGGGATACTCATTGCATATCTCTGCAGATATTCCACATATTGATTGGAAACCTTTGCTGTCTCTTTATGAGCAGCATCATTTAGATTGCACTTAAACACTTAAAGAGGACTGCTTTGGCCATTGATTCATCTGGGCTTTACAGCCACAGTCCATAGCTCTCTGTAGGGACACAATTGTGCTCTCTCTCTCCAATGCCAGCCACGAATCAGTAATCGTTTGCTTATCACTCAACAGTTACAGCTGAGTGATCGGCGAGCCAACTCAGCCTTGGGACATTGTACCGCCTCCCGACGAGCAAAAGTAGGCCACAAGAGTCCTCTTTTCAAGTCTGTGGTGATTCTGCACTGCAATTGCCAATTAGCTGTCAGTCGAAGGAAGTCTGCGTCATTTCCCTGCAAAGCGTCGTTAAGGATGTTTGAGTTTCTGAAGAGGGTTACGCGGTACTTACATATGTACAGCATGTGATTTATATACTCTGCCCTGGACAGCTGTGTTCTGACGTAGCCGCCGTACTACACACAAGGATTCTCTTCTTTGCACAAAATTTTAAAAAAAAGCTGGTTCTCAACTACTATACGAAACCACATTTTGGGCCTATAATGTCAGTCCATGCTTTTAAAAAGGTGATCAACCAAATCACTGACCTCCTATAAAAAAAATTCTAAATCGTTTCTTCAAAATACAAGAAGACACCGACGCATCAATCTAACATCTAGTTTAAGAGTTTTGCTAAAGCAGGAACAAAGCGTACTCGATTCCAATACATCTTGAGATGAGGCGAAATGCTCGTTGGTTGGTGTTCATCTGTAAATGACTTCTTGGTAATTTACCCTATTACATTTCCATCTGGTTAACTCCATATGTAAATCTATTTTTCACTCGGTCCAATGAATGGCTTTTACTTGAGGACTGAGCTTGGCAAGACTGCTTTCTCGTTTGCCGCTCCACATTCCTGGAATGCGGCACAAAGCACCTTAAAATTGTCTCTCCCCCATCTATCAGTCAGTTTAAGGCTTTGATAAATGTCTTCTATGTATCTTCCTGTGTCTGTTTAGCCTGATTGTTTAAACTTTTTATCTGTTGTAATTTAAAGGTTATTATTATTATAATGCAATTTGCTGAAATGCATGCTGTGCACTCCGCCCCATTGAAAATCAGGGTCTCCCTCAATGGGCCTAGAGTTTTAAATAAAGGTTTGAAATGAAATGAAAGAGGAGAGAACATGAATAAAGTTATATTAAGAATTCTTCATTGAAAAGTAATGAAAACCTGGGGGGAAGCATTACCTTCTAGCACTAAAATTAGATTAAACATTATTTTGATTTCTGCATTAGCGACTTGACAAATTGTCTAAACCAACTAGGGGTTTTCCCATTACTGATGAACAAACCTTATGGAAAGTGAACTGTGCCTTTGTATTACGGCCCATTACCTGCAACAGCCAGCTTTTTTCAACAGCTCTGGGCCAGCAATACCTCATGATGTGACAGGTGAATGGTATGGGAGAAGTTAATAGTCAAATCCATTCCAGTCCTTTTCTTTTATTGTCCTAAAGCTCTTTCTATCTCCAGACAAAGGTTTAATGGCCACTAATGTTCGAGGCGCGTAATAAGAAGAATAGCAAAATTGCACAGAGCTGTGAGCTGATGGAAGTGGTGAAAAAGGATTTTGTGTTCTGTACAGTCTATGAAATATGTATTTGGAAGGCATAAAATTGAGTTTCATTTCTATTTCTGGAGGAACAAAGGGCGCGAGTGGCATGACTGGTCCACAGAGCAGCAAAAGTATCCTGCTGGTTCCGACTGATTTTCTTGATTTCTCTCCACAGTTAACAATATATTCAGTGCAGCTAAAGACTACAAAGATGCTGATATAGAGAAATAATGAAATAATGTTATTGAGACTCTTAACTACTCATACCATAACTCACTTAATCGTGATCACCAGCTCAAGGTTAAGAGATCATTTTAGCAGTAATTGTTTGGGAATGCCGTGATTTGCCAATACAGAGCTGCATCACATATCCGGTTCCGGAGAATCGGAAAATAAGGTAACTACTAATCACCTTAAGTCTGTTGTAATTCGTGCGAGCCTGTGTCTTTCCACATCCACTCAGGGTTAACATGTTTTGTTATACAAAGAAAGATGTTTTGCTTTAACTTCAATTTCTTTAAGACTATGAACCAACAGAACGCAAATGAGCAATGCAACAATTGCTTAAGAATAATAAGTGTGGGCCCAATATAGGTTTTCTAATTAAGTACTTAACAAGTACTTGGAGTTGGCTGATTGTCAATTATAAAAAAAGTACAATTTGTTTCATCATTTTGTTAAAAAGGTGTTGCTGGCAGCAGCACCACACAGCTACAAACACCCTCACAAATAAATCTAAATGGATTATTTAACCCCACTCCAATCACTATAACTAGAGGCAAAGACTGCAGTTATTGATCCTTCACAGTGATGAACTTTGCACAGGGCCAAATTTGTAATCAAACCCGAAATAAATCTATACTGATAGATTTATTGACAACAAAAATATATGTATTGATAGTATGAAATACATTTAGCTGCTGGCCCCGTCCACAGCAGTACATAGCTAAGCTTCCATGACTGTCCTCCTGCCTGCTTCTACAAACTGGAGGCGAGCCATCTACAGTAGGTAATACACTGACCGGGGGAAGTACCTCATAGAAACCCACTACTTCCAAAAAAAAAAAATCCCTATCTATCCCTTAAAGTGCAGTTTTATTACAGTTTTTGATTGCTCTTGCTGCACTCCTAATACGAGTCCCTCGTAGTGTGTAGTCGACCCCATCAGTAAGAAGCAGTGAAATAACCTGCACCATGACGGGTTCCCATGTACATTATTCAAAATGGCACCATAGAAGTAAATGCCAGTAAAAAATGGAATCCAACCTACTAATCAGCGGTCAACTTACCTCTCTTATCTTGTCGCGTTTCTCTTTGGCGTCAGGCTCTGGTGGTTCACCATCACTGACGCTCACCACTTTGGGCATGGGGACGGGTGGCAAAGGTTTAGGCCCCGCATCCTTCTTTTTCAGGTCCTCCATTACTTTGTTCTTCTCGGTCTGAATCTCAGCCTGCAGCTCCTCACGTGACTTTCTCAGCTTCTCCTTTGCCTCCTGCAGTGCTCGCTCGTGGTCCGCCCGAATCTTGTCCCGCAGGCTCTCCTCCTCCTCTCTGTGGGAGGCAGGCAAAAGGCAGGAGGTAAGTTTCTTTTGTTAGTATTATTTTTTGTATTTTTCGTTTAGATCCCCCAATAGCTTCCACAAAGCAGTTGCTAGTCTTGCCTGGGTGGAAAAGTTCTTTTAACCAAAAATCTTAACCGTCTGGGGAAGAAGGGTGTGCAGAGGGGGTTCTTTTTCAAATTAATTTAAGATGAACTTTGAGAACACACCCTGAACCTCTGGGAAATAGATGTGTGATAGACTGTGTTGGAGAGTAACACAGGAAAGGTTACGTGTGTTTGCTGTGTGACATAGCACCTCTGCTCATTTCTTACCCTGAAGGTCTAAAGAATATCATATTATGATGTTAGTAGAGGTGGTCACTAAAAAAGCAGGTTCAGAAACCTCTGCGTGTGGCCGGGTTGGCTCAGTTGGTAGAGCAGGCGCACATTTACATAGAGGTTTGTGCCTCGACGCAGAGGTCCAAGGTTCGAGTCCGACCTGAGACGATTTCCTGCATGTCTTCCCCCTCTCGCTCTCCCCCTTTCTCACCTAGCTGTCTTGTCCATTCAAGGCGGAAAAGCCCAACAAAAATAATCTTAAAAAAATCAATAAAAAAACCTCTGCAATAAACAGCTGCAGAAAACCAGGCTAAAACTTACCCACCTCTAATTCAGATTATTGTGGAAAATATAAAACCCATCAGTCTCTAATAGGAAACCCACCCCCAACCCACCCACTACTCTGCAATAACATCTGCTCCAGGAAATGGGACAGGTGTAGAGGAACACAATGAGAAGGCAAGCCGGGCTGGAATAAGAAACATCTTTGGTTTCACATGTTGGTAACAAGCCCCAGGGTGTTGACACAACTCTAAGTGGGTCAGTATTGAAAAACAAACGGTGGGATGCTGAAGCAAAGGTGACAAGAGGGTGATGACACTGTACTGTTCTTCTGCTGTTAGTGAAGGAAGAAAGATTTAAAAATGGTCTTAGAATCTTGCTTGCCAGTTATGAGGGCTTCAAATAATATACATACATGTCAACTGTGCTCCAGGTTGATGAGCTTCCTGTGGGACAGGAGGCAGCTTTTGGGGGTCTATCACCCCATGTCTGTTACATGAAGACACTAGCAAACATTAGATGACAAATCTTTTTTTTTTTTTGGCTGGGCAATACTGTAACTAGAGATGTTCTGATACCAGTATCGGTATCGTCTCCGATACTGCCTAAAACGCTGGTATCGGGAAGTACTGGAGTTTATGCACCGATCCAATATCACGTAATAAAGCCCTAAAGAAAATCTACATTAAAGTAGTTCATTTATGTTCTTTCTCCGTTATAACTGACTGTCAAACTGGATAATAAAAGGAAGTTCTGTGGCGTTCATTGTTTGTGTTTGTTCATGTTTCACAAAGGGTTTAACCTGAGCCAGACCGACAACAAAGATATAGAAATCATAGCACATCCATACAGGGATGGTAGGATCTAGTTGTTAAAACATAATAAAATATATGACACACTGGTATCGGATCGGTACTCGGTATCGGCCGATACACAAGTTTAGGTATCAGAATCGGTATCGGGAAGCAAAAAATGGTATCGGGCCATCTCCAACTGTAACTAATCATATTTACATGTATAGGTCATACCCTTTGTAATAATCCCATTCAAGAGATGGGTGCAGTGTGGGTGGAAGGACATGAATGGAATCAAACATGGCTTTTATTTTTTCAATGTAAGAGGAGCTGTTTTACACTTGAAATTATAATTGTAGTCTTAGCAGTAAACTGTGTACGCTTCAAAATACATTTTAAACGTGAATGGTTTTTGTTCCTTTAAGTGTTTGATGTCTACTGCCTAGTTGATGTCTTGCACGAGGCAACAAACTAAATTACCAAACATCAACATGATATGAACGGAACAGGGACAGAGGATTACGTTTCCTTGAGTTTTCATCAACCCGGTTGTATCGCTGAAGTTGTCAGTTCCAAAATGACCTTTTACGGTGAAGTAACAATAATCAATCATTAAACCTTAAAATGTGTTAGATGCGAGTCCAATAAATATGAGTCATCCGAGTACAAACATGCAAGTCTGTTTATCAATGACCTTCTGTGTGATAAACACAGGAAATGTGGGAAGAACTGACAACCTGCTGTGATCTGTGTGGACTCGGCTGTGTGTGTGTGTGTGTGTGTGTGTGTGTGTGTGTGTGTGTGTGTGTTAAAGCGTGTGTGTTTTAACTCAGACTGCACCCAATAATGGCTTTGAGATACCAAACGAGTATGTAAATCTTTGTCCTTTTGTCTTCTTCTTCTTTTCTGTACAGGCATGTGGACCAGAAAAACAAATACTTTGTACATTTAAACTATGCGGTGTGGCAAGACCAAAGAAACTGTAGGTGCAATCACTCCTAGGCAGGTGTATGTAAGTTTACAATCTGTTATGCACGTGAAGGTTTTATATATTTTGCCCTCTGCTCAGGTGTTTTACATTTGCACGTCTACATCCATACACAGTCCCCGCTGATCGACAAAAAGGTAGGAGGGAGAAGCAGAGTGAGGAGCAATGTGTTTGTTGTATACACGGCATGATAAGAACAACCTGAGCCAACTTCACCAGAGGAACCATGAAAAAGGTGGCGTGTTTGGGAGCATTTGGTGATATGACAGAGGCACATGGCGCAGGTGATTTAGCGTAACTGCCGCCTTAAGACGACTGTAAAGGGAGTTTATCAAAGTAAAGGCCCTAATGCATGTAAGCTGCAATTAGATACTGGTTGAAGAATGTTTAACAAAAGGGAAATAAAAGAAGCAAAACATGAATATAAGGTAGTTTTGTGACTAGGGAGGTGCAAAGGATGAGGCATCAACAAATATCATCTAACATGGTTGCACCTGACCATACACTTAAAAAAACTCTCTGAACAGGCTGCATGCGGATGCCACCTTTTCCCCTTATTAATTACAAAGTAAACTGTATGAAATATCTAAATACAATCCAAACTCATCCTAAACTATATTAATGTAAAAAGGGAAGATGGGGTATGACATGCAAAATAATTTGGAATCAAAAAGGGGACACTGATAGCCGGGTTGGCTCAGTGGTAGAGCTGGCGCACGTGTACTGTGAGGTTTATGCCTCAACGCAGAGGTCCAGGGTTTGAATCCGACCTGTGACGATTTCCTGCATGTCTTCCCCCCTCTCTCTCCCCTTTCTCACCCAGCTGTCCTGTCAAAAATGAAAGGCGGAAAAGCCCAAAAAAAAATCATCTTTAAAAAAGGGGACACTACAGTAATGTTAACTATTGACCTATTCCAACGATGCGAACAAACATTCCTTCATTCTTCCCACTAAGGTTCAGGGTGAGTCACCGAAGTACCGAACAGACGCAGGTGAAAAAAAACTCACTGTACCTCCGAAAAAAAATACATGGCTATGCAGAGGCAGTAAAGCGATAAAAACTTATAAAAAGGAGGAGAAAAGATTTATATATTTATTTATTACTTTATTGATATATATATAGAGAGATTATTTAGGACAAAAAATGGGCTACCAGAGGAGCAGTAAAAGACAATGTGTGATCAGCATGAATCAACCATCCGTTTGCCATTACAGCTTATCCTGTCTAGGTTTAATTGGGGCTGCAGCCTTCAGCAGCATGTACTGAGCAAAAGACACCGTAAGCCCCGGCCATTTCAGCAGTCTACCGCAGTGCGTGAGCAAGAGTGAAAAATAATGTGTAAAAGATACATAGAAAAATAACAAGGAAATACAATGTGAAAGAACGAGAACGAAATAAAGAACTGAGACTGTGACACACAGCTGATGAGACCGAGAAATGCATGTGCAAGACAAACAGTAAAGTTTCAGTATTAATTATCCTTCACACAACACAATGTAGCATCCATTTTATAACTCTATCATGACGCTGAATGTGGGGCCAACAGAGACCAAAATAAACAGCTTCCGACTTACGCAACATCGCCCTGGAAACAACTCATAAATATTCATAGCGAAACTCAGCGTGTCTGACTTTAATTGATAGAAAAAATATTTTGCAACACCAAGATGGCAATTACTGTGTATAGACTAGTGCCAGTGAATGCAGGAATTTGTACAAATGTTTCAAATGTGCTGTATTTACTTTGTGGGGATTTCATGTTTATGTGTAGTACATGTGTAGTATGTGTATTGTACTTCCCAGCTTGTGATACAGCTTACGTGTGAAAGTGAGTGCCTGATACATCTTAACATTCTGTGTTTAATGTGTGAGCACGCATATTTGTGTCTTCTATTTCCTATGCGTGCGTGCGTGCGTGCATCCACACCCAGAGGCTGTCACTCCTCCTCTGTGCCTCTGTGAGTGAGCGTGCCCTCGGCAACATGCATTTAAATGTGATATTAAGATGTTGCCGATGTTAAATGACTGGCTAATGTCTGTATGCGTGTTTGACAAAAGACAATGAGGAGGTTAAGCTGACACCATCATCTCTAATGGGTGCTGATTCTGCTCCATATATGTGTACGTATACGTAGGAAGACAGCCAGTGCTCAAATTATCTTTTTGTCTTTAAGGGGGTCTCTCTATCTCATAAAAAAAAGTTGGCACACCCCGCACACAATTAAATAGCCTAGGCGCAGTGGTGCTTTTGCGCTGTATATGCGCACGGTAGGCCTAGGCTCTAACTTGACCTCTTTACAGAAATGGATTTCTTTTTATTAATTTCAACATATTATTGATTGTAATAGTCCATATTTCATTTCAATTTCGCAATACAAAGAAACAGACTAAACGATTTAGTCTGAGCATCATTCTCAATTTCACAATGAAATTAAACGTAACTCATTGAACCAGACCACCGTCTCAGATATCCTCAGTGTCAAACACAATAGTGCATGTAGTCTTTAACTTATACACAGGGGAAATGCACTAACTGGCAGAAATGAATAAAGCCATTGCACAGCCAAACTATGTTCTAGTCTCATAACGTACACGTAGTGATGACAACACCTGGGTGTTCAGTCGTCTCGTGTGTTGAACCGTGGAAATAAATAGACGAACAATTTTGGAATTTGCACCGAGATGTTGTCGGGTAGCCTATTCACTGAATATTCCGCCGTCAGAGATTTCACTGTATTGCTGACAGGTGTTTGCTGACAGAGCTCTGAATGGCAGAGGATAGCTACAGATTTATTTATATTTAAGATGTATTGGTGGTATTTACTAGCCTGTCGTGGTCATACTCAGATTCTAGTCAGAATGTGAGTCTGAAACCGCTCCATTGGGCTGTGATTATGTTCAACCGAACAGGGAAAGAAAATTCCTCTGCACTCATTGGATAGACCTACAACCAATCAGAGCAACGGAACTCAACTCAACTGTCAACAGACGAGACGGTGTTTCGTCACCATTGCAACCACTCTTTGCACAATGCACTTCGGTCCTAACTCCCGACTTTTAGACTTTTTTGAAGCTGGATATATCATTTGTTTCGTCTAAATATGAACGTGGAGAACGTTAATGATAGTGAGATGCTTGCTACAGTTGCATTTCTAGAGATGAATCGGCGAAAACACGTTTTATTTCTCTGATTCACGGCTTTGTTCCAACGCTGCTGGGCGCTCTCTCTCTCTATCTCGCTCCACCATATAACTCTAGGTGCTTTCGGGCCGTTGTTGAGGCTCCGCTCCGTTCTAAAACGCTGCCATTTCGTAAAGCTGTTTGTAACGTAGAAATAAAATGGATTTCATTTCTAGTTTTTAGCTGACTTTACCAGCTGACTTCTCTATTGGCCGTTGAAACAGGTGAAGTCTTTTTACGTTCTAAAACCAGCCTCTGTGACTTGAACAGCTGAGTCAGCAGCGACACCATCAGCTGTGTGTGTGTGTGTGTGTGTGTGTGTGTGTGTGTGTGTGTGTGTGTGTGTATGTGAGAGAGACGTTACTGTATCTGTCCATCATCGTATAAATCCCGCCCTCACAATTTGATTGGTCCAAACAGATCTTGTTCGAGCATAATTGCGCCTCAACGGATCAAGTCCAGACCGAACTTCCCAACCTCGAATCTTGTGAGCGGGGCTAAGTTCGGCTGGCATCCAGGTTCAACAGTCCCGCCCCTCCTCTGCGAGACCTTGGGTTCCGGAAGTAAATTTCCCATTCATTTCTCCCATTGACGTCTGGAAAAATCCGTATATAAAGAGTTTTAGACCATGCCTTAGGCTAACCAGGTGGTACGTGACTCATAAGCATACAACGTATCAATCATTGCGAGTAAAAAAAACGAACAGAAAATCCCCAAAAAGTCAAAGGTATAAGACTGTGTACATATCGTCATCTCAGAGCGAAGGAACTACTCATCCCATAAACCACCGCGCACCACTGAACAAAGGAAACTAACGTTAGTTTAGCTAACAGCTAATTTGGCTAACTGCTAGCTGAGACAGCATGTAATAACTTTAAAAGACCCTCAAAATAAAACCTGAAAATAACCGTTAACACATATAATGGCTGTTACGTCAGCTGTAGACGGCTTTACCCAGTGTTAAGTTTGAGTTAACGTTATTTTAGACTGAATCAAGCTGTCAGCTAGTGGTTAGCCGTATTAGCTGATAGCTAAACTAACGTTAGCTTCCCGGCAGAGGCTAACGGCAGAAGCGTGGAACAGATCGTGAATCGTGCAGTGTCGGAAATCCTCGTGACGGATTGTGCAGGCTGCACAGATTGGGTACTGACACCCCCCCTCCTTACCAACATGAGTTCCACCAATCAGAGGCATCACTGTGGGATTGTTCAGGATTGTGGGTAATGAAGTACTTATCCAAGACATCGCTAATAAAAAGACATTTATCTCAAAACAAGGGTAGTGCCCTATGATTTGTGGTGTCTATATGAGCATATACAATCGCTGAGTCATGTCGGCATGCTGGTTTTAAGTCTACCATCGACGGTTACGATTTATGGCTTATACTCCAATTTGTCAATGGAGAAATTGCATTGTATTTTTACTTCCGGAACCCGCTGTGGGTGGGACTGTCTATTTACCTCAAAAGCAAGGTGACTTCTTCGGACTTGCGAGTGCTGTCAAATCGATTGCTCACATAGCCTAGTGGTGTGGTTGTGAAGTGCAGTCATGCTGCGTTCATGAGCGTTGGGTAGGCTCAGGGCTACGTCCCGTAGTAGCCTATATTTTATATTTTATTTAATTTAACGTCTTTAATGGTAAGAGACCGCACAGGGATGGATAATGAGCGGTTTTTAAGATGAAATTACAATGCCACATATGGCAGACACCTTCAGATATGAGAGACCCCCTCAGATTTTTTACTTTGTTGCTTTCATGGGAGCCAGTCCTCACTCTATGGGAGCTCGGCTCCCTCTGGCTCCTACGTAATTCGAGCACTGAAGTCAGCACATTGTCACGGAAACACAAACACTATCATACAAATTACGCAAGGTTTCAAAGCGGTGCACACCAGCAATTCTGGTGAAAATGAATTCCCACAGAAACATGCATTAGCCTTCTGCACCCTCTTCTCTCTCCCTGTGCATGCCGCTCTTCCTTGATTAATCGCACGTCACTCTTTTCTCTTCCTCCGAGCCATTATCATACTCACTCTAGCATCGCCAAGGAATCCTTTCGAGTCTCATATAATGTCAAACATGCAGTTAAGAGCCCGTCAACAGCTGCCTGACTCAATTACTTCAACAAAGACAAGTGTGGGCCACAGCTATCACGCACCCAGGTGACCACGGCAAGCCTCGCCTACACCTTTAGCTCACCTTTTTACTCCCCCTCCCCACATCGCCGAAATTTGACTGAAGCAAGGAAAACCCCACCTCGCTAATGAGCTGCTTTAGTCACGTCAGGCCTCCAGTAATCACTTCCTTATTTTATCAACCTCCCTGTCTGCCACTGAAATGTCTTCTTCAGTGGTGTCATGAAATCTGCTGCTCGGCCAAAGATGCCGCTTTTCCATGGCAACTAGCAGTTGTCCCTCTGCCTGGTGGGGTATCTAAGAGAAGGTGGGGAGAGCAGTACAGGCTAGATGCCATGTAACCATGGCAACAAAGAGACATACACACAGACAATAGGACTTCTGGGTTATTAGTGCCTGCACAGTATAGTAGTGCAGAGTAGTGGTACTCCAACTGCAGGGGTGGGCATTAGGGCTGCACAATTAATCGCAATTTTATCAAAATCATAATATGAACTAGTCTAGTGCAATATCCAAATCGCGCGGGGGGGGGGGGTCGCAATATTTTTTAAAGGCCAAACCAAGTGTCAAACTATTCTAAAATCAAGTATTGTGGTGCTGCAGAGACATCCCGGCCTACAAATTGTATCCTACAGACTAAAGAAAAAAAATCGTTGTTTGGTACAGATCCTTGCGCAAAAAAAAAACAAAAAAACAAATCACACTTTTTTTATTTTTTATATTTTTCAATGAAAATGAGAATAATGATACAAAAATGATCATTCCCTCCAATATCGTGAATCATGCAATTAGATATGATTCGATAGATTTCAAGCATATCAGTTTTTACCTTGGCAACAGGGGGAATTATTCAGTTTTCAACAACACGTGTTGTGTACGTGCATTTAAGTAATTGAAGTAATTGGCGATAAGATCGTTTATCGATGATTGAAGTAATGATCCCCAATTGGTTTTCCCTAGGCATATATTAAAGCGTTTTTAACTAATTTACTATCAGAATTATAACATCTAGAATATGCTCCCTACGGTTTATCTTCTGGTGGAGCGGTAAGTCCGCCTGCTGAGCCAGTGAATTTTTAATCTCTAAAAGGAGCTCGCTATGAGTGCTTGTGTGAACCAGTGTAACGTTAGGTCTGAATGTAAAGTGGAAAATTAGCCCTTGGAATGAAGAATATGACGAAAATAACTGCGTTGAGCTACTGAAGCAAGACGCTATTAACACAAAAGCACGTCAGCCAATCAGAAGGCAGGACAGCCGAGCCAGTGCATATATTCAAGTATTGCTTAGTTCACCCACAGGCACCACTGAGTGGCCGAGGAAACATTAAAACACCCACAAATTGACGAAGATGAATCAAAGACATTTACATCTAAAGAAACAAATGACAAATGTGTTAAAGTGCCCATATTATGAAAAAAACACTTTATCTGGGATTTGGTGTCTTTTGTGTCTCTGGTGCTTCCACACGCATACAAACTTTGAAAAAAATCCATCCATGCTGTTTTGAGTGAGATACGGTTTCTGAATGTGTCCTGCCTTCAGTCTCCGGGTGAGCTGTTCAAAATCGGCACGGCTTGTGACGTCACAAGCAGAAACGAGCTGGCTAACTGCAACCGTTAGCTCGTAGCTAACGCTAATGCTAGCATGCTACCTCGTTCTCAATAGCAAAGCACTGCTACAACACACACAAGTTCACCATAATCTACAAAAGAACTACTTACATGTGCGCCCTCATTTAGAAGTCTCCCAGCTAATCCTGCCTTGTAACTGACCGAAGTTGGAGAAACAGCCTTTCTTTTACTGTCTATGGAGCTAGCTAGCTGACATGATCTACATCTGAGCTACTGCGCATGTGCGAGTGCAATCAAAGATCGTACAGAAGAAGAAGAAGAAAAGAGGTCTCACTCTGTAGCTAAAACAGAGACCAGGTGAAAAGAGGATCTGCAGCAGTGAGAGAGAGCTGTGCAGTACAACAAAAATATGGTGTTTTTTGAAAATTAAACCATGTAAACCTATTCTGGTACAACCTTAAAATACAATTATGAACCTGAAAATGAGCATAATATGGGTGCTGTAAACCCGACAAAAAAATTAATTATATATATATATATATATATATATATATAATTTATTTATTTTTCCCCTCTTCAATTCAGCTTACAACGGGACTGAGAGGCTTATCTAAGGAGACAAAAGCTGTTGTACATGACTGATTTTGCTGACAATTTATTCAACCATTTTAAAAAGGTACGATTTCCTCTTATTTAGAGTGTACTTGCAATATCTCACACAGAACTTGCTTATAGTGTCATTACCACATTACACTAGTATTGTGAGATGCCCAGAAGAAGAAGAGAATACATTCAAAACAGTCAGTAATTAGCTGATGAAGTCAATAAGTAAATGGCCTGTAATAGCCTTGTAAAAACCAACAAGCTTACCGCATATATTCACACATGAAATCCACATTATTCTGTCAAAACATGAGCCTTATTGAAGCGTATGGAATAACACAAGTCAACGAACCGCCTGCCTGTAACACTGGTGTTTGGTTGTTTTTTTTTTATCCCCATGACAAACCAATAAAAACTAAATGAACAACTGATTTCTGAAAGCTCATTGGAGGTTTCACAATTCTGGCTCTTCTGTCTGTTGTGTGCAAAGGTAGAGCGGTCTTGGTGCCATCTGCACGCATCAACAGCAATATCTACTCTTGAAAGGAGAATAAATGAATAAAAACTAGTGGTGGGGAGGGACGTTTTTAAAAATGCTGAGAGGTGCTCTGTGAGCTAATCGGTGTCCACTTCTCAGCAGATGAAAATTAGGATGAAGCAAAATGGTGCAAACACAATTTTGTGGCCAGGTTGGTCTGGGTAGAGCAGGCGCACATATAGGTTGTTTGACAGCGGTGTCAATACCCGATGTGAGTCGAGTGCAGATGTGAGGTGCGCATGCGTCACTTTGCGACAGACGCAGATCTGTTTTGCGGTTAGCCACAGAATAATGAGATAGGTACATTACATAGCAGTGATTTATTATTTGGCATAAGGCATCACATTTTCACGGCATGATCCCCGACGTCAGTTCTGGATTAGAGGCTGAAGTAGCCTACAAGAACCTGATGATGAGAGACTTCTGTACTGTCAATACAATAAAAATGGACCTATGTAACGAAGTTCGTTCACTGCTGGCTACAAGGTAGCAATCAAACACATCAAAGGCTGTCATTTGAATGGCGTTTTGAGCTAACGTTAGCAATCAAACAATCATAGACAGCTACAAGGTTTGCCGGACCCCCTGGCGTTGTGCCGTAAACCGTTTAAATCTGAGCACGCGCAACTCACATCGGGTAGTGACAGCGGTTCTGCAACTAATGATTGTTTTTACTTTCAATTCATCTTATTGTTGTTTTGTTTTCAAGGTTAAATGTGTGAAGTTTGCACCAGTAATTCTCAGTCAAATTTTAGTAGTTTTAGATCTGAGACACGTCAAAAACAATCCATTTTGAAGATTTCATTTTCTGAGGTTCTCTCTTGTGCTAGCCCTACAAATACTGTATCTGCTGTGGAGGTGAAACATTAGTCCTAGATGTAAGAAAAAAATGCCAGGTTCCATTTTTAGACACAATTGTAATATTAAGTGATTATAGATTGAATATAGGTGAAAGTGTGAGAATCTTTAATGCAGTATTGCTCTCTTAGAGTTACAATGTTGTCCAGATTAGATCAACCACTGATTGACTAATTTAGAGTAATATGACAACGTGCACATTTAATAACCTGGCGCTACAAACTGTGATTAGCGCTACAAAGTGATTAGCTATGGTATCTGTCCATAATAAATGGCTACCTGTCAATCATTGCTACACACAGCAGTATAATGATCCAACTGCTTAGGACTGCCACGTTCAACATAAAGTAAACATTTGAATACCATTCTACAGTCCTCTGACAAAAAACAACATTCATGTCAATCTAAGAAGCATTTTTTAAATGTATCTAGGACAAAAAAAAACATTATTATCACAAAAGAGTCCGCAGTACAAATGCAGAACCCATAAAGTTGAAGTCCTTGAAAGGAGAAACTACAAAGAACTTTCACTGATCATCATCTTAATGCAGGTTACAGTAAATGCATGAATGTGGGCTAGTAGAGCCATTGCCACTGTATATATTAGGACAAGTGCATGACGGTGGGCTTAGATGAAGGTTATCCCTGTGTGTGGGCAATTCAAGTCGAGAATCTCTTCCTTTTTCCTTAAGTGTCACCTTAGTCCATCTCTGACACGTGAGCACAGACGGGTTGCTTCTTGTCAAGCATCTCTAAGCCAGAGAGCTCTCATTGGAACAGTCCCTTTGACATCCAAGTGCTGTGGACAAGTCTGCTTCCTGCCAGCCCATACACACGGCAGGATTTCTGTTTCTTGGGCGCTGTAGCTCTCGGGTTTCCCTTCAACATGAACTGTCAGACAGCTTCCATGTCCTGCTTTTTCCCCAATGACCCACTTGGCTCAAATGGAAGCTTCATTGCTGTATGTGTAACGGCTCTACCAAGCTTAACTGTGGGTGTGCAATAGCATCCTCTCTCTTGTATTTTCCATTCTCTCTCTGCCCTCCAACCTCCTCCCGCTAGCTATAACCTCTCTTTGACAAACACACACACACACACACACCCCTTTCTCTCAAGTACATTCACAACTTCTCCGTCTCCTGTTTTTACAATTAGCTGTCTCGTCCATCTTTGCATTATCTTAGCCTCCTCCTTTCTCTTTTTCTAATTATTTGTCACAAAAATGTTCCTCCCAGTTGTCAAGTGTTTCACAAAAAATAAGGTCATCAAACCCTAAATGTAAACAATACCCGGCGGAATAACTTTGTGAATTTGACGGGAAACATGTACAGTACATAATCCTTAGTATCTTTAATGGTGAAAAATGTTATGTGAATGCAGATATGCCCTTGTTCACTTTTCCCCTCATCATTTCAGTTTACCTCTCTCTCACGTATGTGTACAAAGACGTACATAATTCATCCATCTTCCCCCCCTGTTATGTTTCAGGTGAACACCTGAGTCCTGACAGCCCTTGGTCTGTACCCATGTTCATATCCAGCCCTTCTGACCTACATCACGGCTGGCTGACTAATTCCTTCATACCAAACAGAGGAGTCCATCTCCTGCAGCTAGCACAGGCTGGCCATCAAACAAATAAGCACTATCCGGTTGGATGCAGCCCAGCCAGATAAGGTTTTCCAAGAGTGGAAAAGAGTCTGATGATTGAGAGGTTCAATAGTCAAACCTTTAGAGAGAAACATCCTTAAAGATGCTCCCATTTTCCCATTTTTGCTCTGACAAAAACAATGCACCTGAGCAACTTTGCCAACAGTAGAAGACAATTTTCTTTCCGTTACTATGGTTGTGCTGTTTTTAGTCCACTAAAGGGTGAGAGTGGTAGTAGGGGTTGAGCCAGCAAAACCACAAAGTAACATATCTTCATGGTGAGCAATAGAGCATATTTTTCTTGGATGTATCCTGTAACTTCTTGCTGCTGCAAAAATACACTTGGCCAACAATGACCATCACAGATCGTTTTCTTTCTTTTTCAATTATTAGCTGCTTTGGCAACTTCCAAAAGCACAATTATTTTAGTAGATCTTATTTAGAACAAATGTAGATGAAAATGGTCAAAAGTGCAAAAGATACCTTTCACTCAACTCTTCTATTCCCATAGATTCTGTCCATGTTGAGTATAATCACCATCATGCAGGCATTCCTGCGAATCTTCATTGCCTTAAAAGGTTCCCCAAGAGTAATGACACAGAGAATAAAAACAGATATCCCATTTCCCATCCCCAGGCCAATCATAAATCCAACAGCCGGAGTGTTACAGCTCTGGTACAAGACACATTTATTATCAGGCCCGTATGGCTCTAATACAGCTTGTGTGGCTGTACCGGCTATTGAGAAATAGGGGCTGAAGTCGCCTGTGAATTCAGAAAGGTTTGTTTGAAATGTAAGCCTCGGAAACCTGAGGCCCAAGTCTTAATTTGCCGCTGAGCGATCTCACTTTGATCCCATTTGCTTTAACTGACAGGCAGCCATTGTGGAGCAAGGCCGCAGCTCCAGTGTTTGTCAGGGATGAGATTTGGCGAGAAGCTTTGTGGTAAACCATGGTCACGTCGTCCCTGACGGGTGAGAGAGTGCCTCTCTCACTCGGTCTTTCTCTGCCTCTCTCTCTCCCTGATTCCCTCTCCACTTCCTTGTTCTTGTCTCTTTGTTTGGGTCTCTTGTTGAATCTTGTCGTTCTGTCACTAAAAACTTACTGTGCGGCCCTCACGCAAACCAATTCAAACAACTGTCTCTTTTTTCCCTTCTCTGGCTTTTAAGAGGTCTTGTCACAGAGTGAGGCACACTCCCAATGGGCACTACTGATTTGTTTCACACACTTTCTCTCTCACGCATACATGCACGGACACTCACAAACGCTAGCACCAAAAAACGTGTACTTGCCCGTTTATTCTTTAAATTAATTAGTAATGTCAACAGTAATAAATTGCCACAGCAAATAGTCCTTCATTTCCCTCTTCTGCACTAGGCTTGCCTAGGGTCACGTAAGTCACAAGATTTTGGTTAAATGTATTCTGTCACTCTCACTTTCCTGTTCTTACATTTATTTGGAGGGCTTGAGCCCCAAAAACCTGTATTCCAAAATGTCCCGATTGTATCTTTTTTGGGAAGAGATGCCAAGTCTTTATGGTTGCCATTTTCAATCCCATTCCGTTATTAATAAAAAATGAATAAATTAAGGTGATAAAATACTGTATTCCTCATGTCTATTCAGGGAGTCTGCATGCATGTATGCATGATAAGTCTGCACCAATATGACTACCTGGCTATGTGGGTGTTCAAAGATTAGTTCAATTTGATCAGGAAAAAAAAAAAAAAAACTACTGTTCATTCAACATCACTGCCTGTGTTTTCATTGGGGACATCTGAGACTTTCTTGTTATATCTTTTTGTAGCCTTTTGTAAAACTAGAAACTGTATTCTTTGACATGAAAACACAGAATGAATGAAAACCTGTGCTGTAGCACAGCCTCTGAAACATAAGCATTAGCAAAAAACCCTGGTTCACAAACTAGACACCAAGACATACACCCTATCTCCTCTCTCGCACACACACACACACACACACACACTGCTCTTCAGCCAATGTGAGCGGGCTGCAGCTGTGTACTACAGAGAATACATTGTGATGATCACATGAAAAAGATGGAGACAAAACAAGAGAAAGAAAGACAGGAAATGAGACACACAGAGAGCAGATCTGATTAAAAAAGCAGCAGTGGTAATGAGGAGATTATGCCTGATGGAAGTCCACTACTCATTCTGCCGGCTGTTCGCTCTAATACCAACTGTACCAGATGAAATCTCCCGACAACAGACAAATTAATTAGGATGAGTCTTAGTGAAATTACTATGAACATGGATCTGAAAGATGAATTTATATTGATATCTTATTCTGCATGTAGTGATAGCTATTCTAAAGCCAACAGAACAGATTTTAAATGGCCATAGTAATAATGACTGCCAAAATTAGAAAAAGGCTTTGCGGTAATAGGGATTTTTTTGTTCTTTTTATAATTATTCTTTATACTCTTGGTGGTGGACTTGATGTTGAATGTTTAAAACTCAATTATGTTTTAAAAAGTCACTGAAATAAAAACACCCCTTGTATAATTAAAATGCTTTGACTACGTGCAAAAGTGTGGTCATTTGTTGGCAAAGTTTGAGTTGTTGGAATTCAACACAATGGCTGCTAGTCAGAAACTACTAGTGAAAACTAGGCTACTTTAAAAAAAAAAAATAGCGTAAAACAACACCAGAAAGAGAAAGAAAAAACTACCCAAAGCCAAGTCCTTGTTGCAACTGGAAATTTAGAGTACCCTCCCAGCCACTTGGGCAAGCAACCAGACATCATTTGGAGGGCCTATATTCCTCAAAAGAATCTGGCTGGCAACTAAAACAGCAAAAACAGGAGAATGCCTTTTATAATTTACCAGCCCAGCGGGAAAAAATATATTTGTTTCTTGGCCTGCCCAATGAATTACAGCAGTTCCCGCAGCACTTTGCAGCTTAGGCGGCCGCCTAAGCAAGACACGCTTGCCGCCTTAACTATGTCGTTAAAAAAAAAAAGAAAATGTATATGAACGATATCCGCGGTGTTACTCGGTCCCGTTTTCTCCCTTTCGTTCCAAACCGTTACCAACGCCAGTCTCCCTTCTCTGCAGAACACATTACAAAATAATAATAAAAAACGTGCCATGAATTGGAAAATAAGCAGTTTGGAGTGGCTTTGTGGATTCTTTTGTAGGGCAAGTGGAAGAGCAATTTACTTGTCCCACTGGACAAGTTAAAACTCAAACAAAATAAAATGCCATGTTACTTCACGTTATGTGCCATTCATTACTAGGGTTGGGTACCGAACAACGTCGGTACTACCGAGGACGGAGGAGACGAGACGAGGATTCAGTTTAAATCAAACGGTGCCAAATTTCGGTACCCGAGAGCGCATAAGCGCGAGCATATCGGACGTCTCTGCATCGTGACAGAGAGCGGAGCTCCGACTGCCGACACACACGCAGAGCTGTGGTGCCGACGGAGCGAAACGACGTCGACTTTGTTACAGTGAGTCACGGCAATGGCGGTAAAGCAGTTGCAAGTGTGTTTACACTTTTCAAAACTCCACGTAGACAGCGTATATAACAGAGAGGTGTGGGTTAACGTTAGACTTCCTCTGTTACAGGCAGGAACCACTGTGTTCACTATGCCCTAATGACTGACTGACAGGCTGAGGTTGTCAGTCCCCCGGTCTGCATTCGGACTCAAACACCAATCTGATTGGTGGAGTGCTAGCCCTTGACTAGCGAATCAGTGCAAGCTCCTTGAGCCTGTCGCTGTGAGATCCATGGCTTCACCCACTTAGTGCGGTTTCTCCTTATTTTTCGCCCGCGACATCTTTCTTCTTCCACAAGAAGAAGCCCGAGTGCTGACAACGACAGTATCTTCTTGACTACTATCAACAGTCTCTGATGAAAACAATGACTGACGACAGCGTGCTCCGTCATTTCCAGTTTTCATTTTTTGGGCGACAAAAGCAGAGCCTTTAGAGAAAAAATTTAAAACAGCTCAACAGTGGTGACTGATGTGCGAAAAGCCTTTTTTATGTAGGTAGTATCGGTGTTCATTCCCACCTCCATTTGCTCTGAACAGGGACAGATGTTAAATAGCTATGCCACTGTTGGATCTACAAACCGCTATGGATGGTTTAATGAGCCCTCTGCACCGACTGCAGCGCCTTGGTATTCTTTCCAGGTTGAGCTAGCTTGACAGTGTGTGTACTTGTGTGTGTTGGGGCGAGGTGCACGTAAAAAGCTGGTGGTCCTTTATTAGCACAGAGGGTCTAACACACATAGAAATACACACAAAAAGGCACAAACACAACCCAACCTAGATTTACTTTGCAGCTGACGGACGAATGAAGCGTGAAGACACAGAAATGATATCTAAGATCACACTAAATATAATAAATAAGTGCACTTTGATGTTGGCCCAGGCCTTAAATATGATTTGTGGGGCTTTGATGCTGATTCATGGCCATATCAGAGCGCAAAAGCAAGCTATGGTACTGCAACACCAACAATAACTGGCAAGGCAATAAGTGGTGAAACCAGGTTACTTGCGGTCACAGCACTAAACCTCATTATGAGCGGGATGCAGTGTGAAAAGGTTGTGCTTGTACATTTTCTTCTACCTTTGGCTGTGTTTGAACATAACCCACTTCTCATCACAGTAAAAAAAGAAAAAAATAAGCAAGCAACACCATAGTGCACACACTTACAACACGGGTCACCACAGCAGAAAAATGAATCCATAATATTGATAGTATGGGTATAAAAGCTACAGAAGGAGATGTTACGCTATACCACTTCGTGCCACCAACATGATGCACTGAAACTGCAGAAGCACATTAACATTATGGCTTTAAGTGTCCTCTGCAAAAATGTTTACTGACAGTAATCTCAAATTGCCTACTAAAGTGAAAGTGCCATCAGCTTTTATATAAAAAAACTCTTTTAGCTTCTTTTCCAGTATCAAATGTCACACTGCTTATATCAACATTTCTGAAATTGGTCATCTAATAGCATGGGGTCTGGGCTTCCACAGAGTCTTTGTTGTCAGTAGCTAAGAGTTGGGTGTCATATGATGCGAGAGGTGAAGACGTGGGAAAAGATAAGAGTGATGCCTTTGTACAAAGGTTTTGGGTAAAATCATTTAAAGCTTCAGGGGGGATGGAAATAGTCTTAACACATTTACTCTCAAACCTTCCAGACACAAGAGTCTCTGTCAGTATCTTATTATTTTTCAGATAGTTTATGACAGAAGACAGGAAAGAACAGAGTGACAACTGTTTTATCTTGCATGAGCAATTCATACTAATGCAGATGCATGGGCACGTTCACGTAGTTACTGGAACATGGAGCCAAAAAAATCATTCCAAAAACAGATATTGCAGTATTGATTGGAGCAATCCCTGAACAGCAGGAGGCTGTTTTTGCCTCTCAGTTGTGAAGATGATCCGGACAGAATCCTAAAACTGGTACTTCAGTGCTGTATAAATTACAGTCCTTCCAGAAAAATGTGGAGTTTTTTTTTTGTGATTTTGCGGGCAAAAATCCTTGATTATACGGCATGTTTTCTTAAAAAAATGCTATGGAATATGTGGGATATTTATGCAATTTTATGCGATGAAATTGCGGGAACTTGCAAAAACTGCTGTTTCATCGTGGCTTCATCGCGGGGTTCGCAGCTTTTCGATGATGTTCACGTCGCGTAATTACGTCACTTCATAACGTTCCCATGGCAACAGGGGGAAATGGCTGCTCTTGTGTGAAGTAAACGCAACATTTTTCAACTTTCTACTAAGATATATGTGACTTTTCTGCAACGAAAATGCGGGGATTATCAAATCATGCAAGCCCCGCATATTTTGCACGGAAATCTGCAATTTATGCGGCGAAGGTGCGGCGTATTTGAAAAAAATGCGGCCCCCGCATAAATATGCATACTTTGGCTGATTATGCATTGAATTATGCGATCACGTAATCACGTTTCTCTGGAGGGACTGTATAAAATCCCTGGCCTACAAATAAAACTGCACAGCAGAGAAGAAAAAACTTCACTGCAATAAACTGCATATTTTCCTGCGTTTGTAAAAGAAAACACACACATGATGTACATTTTCCTCAAGATTACACGGGAGCACTAACTGATAACGGATTCACTAAAAAGCACAACTACACAGCCAAATTGTGATTAATTTTGGTGGCAGATGGCAAGCCTTTCGAAACCTACTGAGCACTTTGGCAGGTACCCAGTATGAATGTTCATGTTGTAGTTTCCAAACCTGAACAGAATAACACAATTCAGAGATCTTCATTTGGCTGCTCTTTGTCTGAATGGACAAGTAACCGTCGTCAGAGAACACAGAAGCAATGCTTTATTTAGGATTTGGAATTTCAGGCCAACTGTAATGTACAGCTGGGTGATGTGGGTAGAATTGATATCCTGTTATAAATAAAAAATATGTTCCAACATAGATGCATCACATTATATTGCAAATACAGGGCTGCAACTAAGGATTATTTGCAGTATCAGTTAATCTGACTATTGCTTTTTCTATACATCGTTTAGTCTATTAGTCATTGCAATTTCTCATGGCCCAAGGTGACATCTGCAAATAGCTATTTTTGTCCAACCAGCAGTCCAAAATCCAAAAATATTTAATGTTCAATGATGTTAAACAGAGAAAAGCAGTAAATCCTTATATTGGAGTAGCTGGAACTAGTGAATGTTTGGCATTTTTTGCTTAAACAAAATGATTAAAACTACCAATCAATTATCAAAATAGTTTATTTTTCTGTTGCTTGAGTAATCGATCAATAATCAACCTAATCAACTAATCATCTCAGCTGTAGGCACATGCACGCAAAATGATATCAACCCCTTTAAAACCTCTATAACTGAGTTTTAAATTAGCAGTAATATACAGCAGGGATTTTCAAGAGGGGTTCCGAAGCCCCTAGGGGGTCATCAGAGTCAATGAAGGGGGGGCCTCCAAATTATTGTTAATTTTTGAAAGTTTTTTCAAAAATTAAAAAGTCTTAACATGAATTCAACATATTATTAGATTATTAAATATAAATCCCCAATGCTTACTGGCCTATGTGTAAGGTAGTCACTAAGGCCATCCACAGATACAGTTCATCCCAAGGATTCACTGTGCCACATCATGTATGTTTAACATTAAAACATGATTTATAAAAATCTGGCTAAAAATTAGTAGGCCATTTTAATAGCTTAGTATTTTATGCACCAATAATGAATGTAGAAAGCAGGGGTCTTCAACGTTTTTTTAAACCAAGGACCCTTTAACTGAGAGAGACGGAGCAGGGACCCCCTACTACATATATTGTATAAAATGAAGTTGCATAATAAACTGGCACAACAATAACGTGTAGGGCAGCTTAAAGCCTTTATACAATCATTTTTTTTGCATAGAAAACTAAGCTATAAAATAAAAATGATTGGCATGATTTTATAAATCATCTTTTAATGTTAAACATACTGTATGTGGCACAGTGAATCTTTTGGGATGAACTGTATCTGTGGATGGCTATCTTAGTGAGCCAGTAAGCCTATCATCAGTGGGGATTTATATGTTGGATTCATTTTAAGACATTTTAATTTTTGAAAAAAATGAACACTGCATTGACTCTGAGGACCCCCTAGGGATATCGGACCCCCTGGTGGAGATCGCTGGTATAAAGGCTCTAGGCCGCCCCACGTTATTGTAGGCCCAGTTTAATATGTTACTTAATTTTATACAATATATGTAGTAGGGGGTCCCTGCTCCATCCCCCTTGGCTTAAAACAGACCCCTGATATACAGCAATAACACAATATGGTCAGACTGTCACCAGTCAGCAATCGATAATCATACAAATTATCTCCTATGCATTTCTGAGAGCAATAAATACAACGTTTCTTAACCTGCAGTAGCCTTTGTCATTTATTACCCGTTATCCTGGTGGCATCGTTATTTATGTTCCGTTTTGCCAGACACACGGCCTCTCTCGAAACACAGTATTCAGTCCACACTTACAGTAACTAAATATCATGTATGATGTCCACATGTCTGATGTCTATATATTAAGAGGGATTTTTTTTCTTCTGCCTTCCTTATTATATAGCCTACCCACCGTCTATGGCTATTCTGTTACAGAAACGTCACTGCCCGTCAACACGTCAACTTGCCCCCTTCTCAGATGAAGAGTACTGCTCCTGGCTACTTCTTTATTGTTGAGTTGGACCAAAACAAAACCGAGGCAGAATCATTAATGGCCTCACAGTATTTTGAGCTAGACATAGCATTACACCCAAGTGATTTCTAGCACTCCGGACAGCCATTAAAAGGTGTCTCATTTCAGTCTCACCTTGTAAATGGTCGACTACAGGCTCCTGACTCTCCATCCTGCTAATAATCATATGCAGCCAGCCAAGGTACAAGTCCCTCTATACACATTTATAATACACACACAGTAGAAAGGCAAACCATGTCCTTGATTGTTGCAGCTGCTGTGAATCTGAATAACACCCGCTGAACCAGCTAAGGTGTTCAACAATGTTTGCGCCTTATTTAAAAATCAGAGAAAGCATTACTGTTAAATCATTCCACTGTTGAGGTTTTGCAATCAGGCATTTTTCCCATTTACCCCTTGTGGTATCTAGCAATACAGATAGTCTAATCTTGGTTTAATGAGGTTTTGAGATCTCTCACACAGACCACTGTTGCCATCCCAAAAGGTCACTCAGACAATTCAGGGGCTAGCCAGTAGCAATAATCTCTGCACAGAAGATCACTTTCCAGCACTCAACCTAGCAGTAGTCCTATATTTGATCCTGTTGTGTAACTGTTTTTGTCTCACTCAAAGTCACTGTAAATGAGGGCAAACTCAGTGAACTTTTTCCGAGTTTAAATACATTTTGACATTGAAATTGAAATTGAAATACCTTCTGCTGTGCAAGAATAATCAGTTGGTGGTCATACTTAAGTAGACATTTGTTCTCAATTAGGACAGTTGGCATGAAGTTCTGACAATTATCCTGAGTAAATGGAGTGGATACCAAATGCACAAACCAAATAACATCAACCGTTGTTGTATTGGATTGGAAACCTCCGCATTGGACATCTCAAAACCTCTCAAAAGAAACAATAGCTAAATGGCACTAAAAGCTACTGAGAAAACATATTCATTTTTCCAAGTTGGGTGAGCTGATATTTTGTTTAAAGGCAGAGTCATATTGGCCTAAATATAGCATGTCATTTCTGGAAATAATGTTTGAAATTGCGGGGATCATGATATTCGAGGACTAGAAATCTATGTATTTACAATCGCAGAGTGGAAGTATCATCCCTCGTACTTTGAGAGCGTTTTGTATTATGGGATGTTTGTAGTTTAAATGCTAAAAGGTTAGCAAGTCTGTCAGCCCATAGTGGGCAGTGTCCAGTAAAACCAGTTTAGCCCACTTATGGAACGTTAACACCTTTTTCCAGCTGTTCATCCTGTTCAAGCAGAAACACTGTACCACATTTACGGACCAGCCCAAGTCAAGCAGCCATGAAAACATTGTCATAGAGCCGGATTTAATATAAAAAAAAATAAAAAAAAAACTGTCAGAGAAAATGTTTCCTTGGTTGTAAACCTGATTAATTTGAGGGGCTTGGCAGGAGAGTAGGTGAGTATGTGACTGAAGAACAGAATGATTGAATGCCAATCTGAGCTGTAAAGACAAATTGTTTAATAGAAATTATAATTGTAAATATATATAAAATGTTCTAAGAAATTAGGACCTGATAAGTAGTGTTATGCTCTGTCTGAGCCATGGGATCCTTGTGAAGACACTGCTTGTGTTTAGGACACAACACTAAACCTCCATCAGCAACAATAAACAGCAAAGCACATGCAAATGGTTCCCAAATCTTCTGCTTACAGTTTTTCCTCAATGTTAAAAACAACCACTCATAACACGACTGCCAAACAGCACAGAGCAGATGTGTGCAATGCCTTTTAAGCATATTCTCAGGAATTTCGAATTATTGCAAATACCTCAAGATTTAACTAGAATAGATGGATTAGCCCATGGCAAATAAAATAACGTTTGCTCTCTCAAAAGTTTTCAGACTATTAACAGGGTGAACCTGTGAACAGAGAATTGGTTCTGTGGGGGTTTTTTTGTGGCCGAAATACACTAAAAGGTGAAATTATCACGAGCATGCCTGTGCTCCTGAGGGTCTCTTTAAAAATCATTTTCCGGGGGCTGTTTGAACCCTGGTCCTCTGAAACACACAATGAGTAATTTAAGAACAGCTGAGGCAGCCATACCAAAAAGTAAATCAAACATATTTCCATAAGCTGCTATAAACAGTGGAAAAACAACATATTACATTCTTGAAAACTGAACTAAATGAAAATGCTCACAAATGCACGTCATATTATTTTAATAAAGCCATAGTAATTTATTGGTAATTAATTACATGCTACCTATGTCATATATTCCAAGGAGGTGAGCTTTGGCTGCAACCTGCGATTACAAATGCATGAAGTAGACCATAAAGCTCTAAAAATGAGTCAGATCCAGCCTATTTAGAGGAAGAAATACCTTCTGCTATCGGTTGCTGCACCCTAAGGGGTGAACACATTTATGCCAAAACCTATTATTTGGTACATCATGTAAACAATCATGGATGCTTAAGGCATGAACAACAACAGCTCACTCAAATGTGCAAAGGCCATTGTCTGGGATTTACTGAAAAACAACAGGGATCATGTGAAAATCTTCATTACCAAACTACCGACCAACAAAAGAGCCCAGAATGCAACCTGGTCACGTTTTGCTCCGAATGCTCCTGTATTCCATTTGTGAGTCCCTTCTCATACATGTTATAACCTGCCACCTCTGGAGAAGCATGAACATCTCCAAGCCTCCTACCTTTATGTTTAAAAACCCCAACCACCTCCAACATGGACTCACAACAGCACTTGAGCCCCAAACGGTCTGCCCCTTCCAAGTCACTGGACTAAAATAATTACGTTATTTCAAGCAGGCAGAATTCCAAGCTCTAGAAGGCGTTTAGGATGGAAAAATGAGGAGCACCACAGGGGACGAGGAGGCAACACTCATGGTACCCAGCACCCACTGTGAAACTGTTTGAGAAATTGCTTTTAACACCTTTCCCAGCACTCAGAAAAACTAATGACCTCCTACACCAGCATGGAGGAGACCTTTTCCATAACATTATCCTTTCCACCTACTGTTTGGCGTTTTGTGCATTTTATTTCAGCCATTTGTCATCACAGAATAACACACTTAAGTGCAGTATGATGCATATGTGTATGGGTAATGCCAATCAAATGGTACTTATGTAATAAGAAAGAAAATACCTACACTATTTTTGAATTATTCAGGTAGTGCGTAGGTAGTGTACTGCCTACAAGTAGAGGCTCTGAACACCCACAGAACCAGACATTAAAAATGCAATTAATCTAAAAACTAAATAAACAAAACACTCCATGATTCCAGAATAGGAGTTACCATTTTGTTAGATCCCCAAAATGAAAGCTATGTGGCTTTCACATCACAAAATAGCCTCCAGGGCTGATTTACTGGCTTGCAGTAAGTAATTAAAATTGCATTGAAATGTAAATATGACAGAACTCATTTAAAGTAACTTGAGTCAGTTAAGAATAACATTTGGTAGAAGGTCTTGAAACTTGTCCAGCAAAGTGGATTCCAAATAGCACGAGACACTCCGAGTAACCAAATATGAATTTGATTTAGGAGGGGGGAAAGAGACTCAAAGCGATCGCTGGCTACCATCCAAAGAGGCTGGACAAACCAAATGACAATTGTAAAAGCTGCAGCCAAAATGTACCGGCATTTGGCTCACGGCAGGCAGTAATTTCCGAGCCTGTTTAAGCAGTTACTAAAGCTTTTCAAACTGTCTGTGGGTTATAGCTCATCACTTTCAACCACGTCTGCCCCTGGGACAATACGAGAATACTGTGGCCAAGGTGATCAAATTTCTGTTGTACAAAAACAATAACATCCAATGGAGGCACAAAAGGTTGAGAGTATTCCGCGCAACCTCAGCTGCACAAAAGGAAAATAAAGAAGAAAGACCTGTGCTGACGTGTATCTAAACAGTCCGTATATCACTCTGCAAACTCTGCAACGCCCCTAGGTATCACAACAGACTGCTGAATAAGTGATGAGTGTCAGTATACCTGCTGCCACGGCTTAGAGGAAATAGCTGAGTGTCATGTAACTTGGGCAAAGAACCAAAAATAAACCTAGTAGGTAATGTTTCTTCTCTTAATCCTTCATAAGAACAAAAATAATCTCATTAATTTTTTTTTTTTTTAAATCAAATATGCAGAAACTTGGTCCTTACCTGTGTCTGTGCTCATCATGTCCTCCCTGTCCATGTATGACCACCTGTCCAGAAGCGTGCTTCCCCTCTTTGGGCGAGTCAATATGAGGGATGAGCACATCCTCCAAGCCCAGGTCAAAGCGCTTGTGCTTGGAATTGTCCGGGAGGAAGAAGAAGGCCCCGAAGCATAAGGTGATGAAGGCACTGAGAATGAGGAGGAGGATGAACTTCTCGGAGAGCCTCAATGTAGCCCTGTGGTGCGGGAAAGAGGAGGCACCCGGCGACAGAGTGGGTATCCTGCGGCCCGACAGCGGCAGGAGAGCTGGTGTCGTCATGTTTTGACTGTGGAATTGAATTTAGCTTGGGGAGGGGTTAGGGGGGAAGGGTAGGGTGGGTTTACAAGTGCCACAGGTGGTGTTGTTGTAGCAGCATGCGCGAGCTGGCTGACTTTATTATCTCATCCCTGCATTGATAAGTCCAGAAACCAAAAAGGGCCGAGGTCCCTCAGCGAAGGAGTGACTCTTCAGCAGGAAAATGTTCATGACGATTCTGAAAAAAGGGACAGAACAGGCAAAGAGTCAGTGATGAGTGTAGTGTTTGTTAGTTACCGGTCTAAGCGTAGTTACTAGAGACTTGCCACCATTTTAGAAAAACCTGGTCAGGATTCTGTCAGGATAGAATAGCCGATACCCTTTTTATGCTTTCCTTTAGTTGTCATTTCTCCGCCATGGCAACATTGTCCCTTGTAATTATCATGTAAGTATCATCTCACCAAGCTTCTCTCTGACAGGCGTCTATTGAGCCCAACTGAATTACACAAATGTGTGTTGACAATCCAAGAAACTGATATGGCATAAATCAAGTGATAGCTAAAATATTATAGTAATAAACAATCCTCTCGCATGCTATGGTGAATTTAATAACATGTCACCTCAAAAATAAATACCTCAGAATATCTCTCCCACACACACACAAATCACTTAATCCTTTGGCCATGAAAAAAAAAAATGACAAACATATTTTCCAGAGGCTTAAGGTATCAAGAGACTGTGCAGTATCTGAGACCATCACCAAACAATTGCCTTCACTTCAACTGGCATCTCGGCCAGAACTTAACATTGCAGAAAGAACCCAGCTTTCTAGTTTGCGGTTTTATAGCATTGCAGTGCCGTGTAGCTTGCTATATCAGACATATATTGTGACAAAATGACAAAGAATGACAGAGACGAAGAGCAACATCACACATCCCGTTGCCATTCATATCCACCAGTCGACGAGAATGACAATTCACAGTTGGGTGGCAACCCTTTGAGAGAGAGGCAGGACATGCAAGAAAAATACACTGCATGCATGTATCTTGTTGCATTACATCTTAACTGCAATTCTTCTAGTAAATACCCATGAGGCTCACGTGTCATGTCTGTAAAATATACTGTCGTGTGTCAAATCTGTCAAATTTACGCTGTATATACAGTCATATTCACCTACCTCGGATATAAAAGCAACCTCTTAAAATAATAAATCTTTATCTATTCCCGCACCATTTGCACTATACCATTGCCCAATTGTATTGTTTACTATCCTCATAGGGCTGTTTGTCTAAATGTATGTATGTATGTATGTGTAAGCATATGTGTGTATATATATACACACACACACTTGTATATACAAACTTTTATCTGTACAAATTATTCAAATGTTTGCGTTTACCTTGTTCAGCTTTGTTGTCCTTGTCTATTTCTGTGTATGTACAAAAAGCCAGAGTCAAATTCCCTGCATGTGTTTACACTTACATGACTATAAAAGCTGATTCTGATGTGCTAACCTTGACTACGCAACCAGGATGTTTTTATGTCTATTGTTTTTATACCCAAAATAAAAATCAATCAATCAATCCTGTGACTGCATATATGCAGAAAGAAGACGCTCGGCAATTGCTTTAAGGGGAGACACTACAGGCGAAAACATAATTCTTCAATTTTGAGGCTTTGGGCTACTTTGCTTCCATAACATGTCTTCTTCCAGACTAGTGAAAAAAAAATAATTAAATATATATTGAGGTACATTTTGTCTATTTGCGCCTTTAGATTTCTCCTAAATTTATCAAACGTTAGCATTAGATGATGCCTCATTTTCATTTAAACATTAGAATTTCAGAAAACTTGTAATACCAAAAGAAATATTCTAATGTAAGTAATACACTGTTGAAGATTCATGGTGATAACCATTAGTTAAAATGGTTTACCCTATTCACATGTAGTGTCTTGCAAAATGAAATTTTACAATCCATATAGGCTGTTTTCTTAAAATAGTTTTTCTCATACCGTCTGAGCCAGAAATCTCCACTTCTGTTGCCTGACATTTATGGAGTGATAAAAAGAGATATCCAAAAGTCCCTCTGTAAAAACCTTCGACTCTAACATGTCAACTAAATTAAACAAGAATTTTCAACCTGGCCTTCCAATGTTCAGATTTCTGTTCTGGAAATGTATGCAAATTGGCATATATTTAAAAAGATAAAGCCCAATTTGCATATTTAAACATAACATTTCAGAAAACTTGCAATGCAAAAATAGATTGTCTTAATGTACGTAATCAACTGGGGAACTTTCATTGTGATATCTATTAGTTAAAATATTTTCCCTATTCATCTGTAGCGTCTCCCCTTAAGTGCTAATAATGAAGAATGAATGGATGGAAATCAAGCTAATAGCCCCTTTAAACACCAATATAAGCGGTCGTGTTAATGCCCGAAGCGTCGATCCAGCTAATATTAACATGCATGTACATCTGAGCCTATTTATTTGGTATCCAGTTGTTTTCCATCGGGTCTGTACGGAGCGGCGTCTCCACACAGAATACCAAGTTCATTCTCACAGTGCCAGTCTGTGTGAGGTGATTAGCCGATACAAAATGCTAACAAGCGGCTAACTTATTCAGCTAACGTTGGCTAGCAGAAAACACAAACAGCGAAATAAACTGAAGGCAATGCGGAGGTATTCCGACATACGTGTTTGTGCTCGCTGGCATTTTAGCTAACATGTAGCTGGTAAAGACCGAGCGTTGATTACGGCATGTATATATATATATAGGTGCTAGCTATTTGGCTAGGTTGCTAACGCTAGCTGACAGAGGCGGACTCTTGTGTAGACGCCGCTGTGCTGCATCACCACCTTTCTCATTTGCTCGGTGAAAAACGATGCCAGTCAGGATTGACGGTCCGCCTTTTGGAAGAAGTCGCAGTAGCAGGTGTCCTCATGTCCACGAATGTCCACACCGTCGTAACCTGCTCCAGTTGAACCGTACACCGTCAGCTCAGAACCACATAGCGTTACAGCTCCTCGCACGTTCAGGGGATGTTGATGACTGGTCGCTCTGTCGGACTGCAGCGACTGACTGGCAGAGTCACAGACTGCTGCTGCTCGGCGATCCAGCATCAACTACTCAGCCTGCCCGAGTTAGGGACCGTCTGACAAGTTCTTTACACAGCATTACTGTATAATTATGATGTATTCCTTCAGCGCTTTGGAGGAAGGTCTGGCAAAGCGAGACTAATAACAAGGCAAATATATTAGGGACCGTCTGACAATTTCATTAGGCAGAATTACTGTATATTATGATTTATAACAAGGGACGTTATTAGGGACCGTCTGACAATTTCGTTAACAACGTTAAGACTGTCACACCCTCAACCTGCTATGGTACCACCTTTACTTCCCCTTAAACCAGTAATAATAATTTGTAATGCTGAAATGCAGCTGTGTGATGCATACTTTCACCAAATTTGCTCAAATTATGTACCCATACCCAGTGGTAGAGGAACACTAAAGAATACTCTTTTGCAATTAAAAGTCTTGCATTCAAAATGTAGATAGATAGATAGATAGATTCATATACCATAATTCATTCTATAACATCATATTTTATAAGCTCTTCATATGATGTGTGCAATAATCTTCAGTGTCAGATCCTGTTAATGAGGCTCACATTTGGCAGCAACCTGCAAGAGCAAAACAGGACAGAATAAAATAGAGGTCTTTGTTGCCCTCATAAGGCTATAATAAGCATATCTCCGCACTGGCCTTACACACTTAAAGAGATTTTAATGGAACAGAAGAGTACAAGATGTCTTCTGGTTCTTTCCTCAATCTTCTGCTCTAAAATGACCGACCAAGGGTTTAATGTCAACTTTTGTGCAAACTGTATTTACAAATCAATTAAACAAAAGAATGTGCAACATGTTTAATATCTCTGAGAAGCAACTTGCTTAACCAGGATGAAATTATATTTCTTATGTTAGTTTGTTAATATTGTATTCAAACAGGTATCTCACTGAGATCAGAATTCTTTTTCAACAGAAACCTGATCAATAACAGATTTCTGTGTAAGAAAATGTATGCAGTATATGAAAAAAATAGACAAACATGCACCAGTAGCACATACAATAGACAATTGAGTCCATTTACTTGTCATGTTACTCAGCCAGTTGTTTTATAGATGTGTCTGTTGTGAGTTGCAGTGCAATACTAAATCATTTGAGTAGCCCTTTAGGTTCTAACAGTTTTGTCAAGTCATTTCATTTGTACGAATCATTGTATTTTAATAAGATTTGTTCAAGTCCAGAAAACGCATAGGTACATGTTGAAGTCAAAACTGTGTCCTGTGATCTTTACTCTGTTTTGACCGTATTGACATGAGCGGAGAGCAAACTGCCGTTTTAGCTAAGTTGAAGCTCGTAGACATAGCTGCAGCAACTCTGTGTTGCCAGCACCGATTCGGGTCGTTTTTTTTCTATCGAAAGTACTCGCGTAGTTATAGCGATCAAGATTAACGTAAAAATTGGCCGGAATTCTCCTTTAACTAAAAAAAGAAATGAGACATCAGAGAGAGAGACATTCAGCTGATGTCTTCATGTTTTGGCAGCTACATGTGCAGCAGCGACGACCTGCTCTAGTCACTACACAGCCTGGATATTAAATCATCAATGGTTGCCACACAAAATTGAAAAATCTTATCAAATGCACTCTCCTTTATCAAATGCAGCATGAGCAGTGTCGCCAGGAAGGACACAGTTTATCATATTCGTCCCCTGGTGTAGGCCGAGAACTTTCTTTCCTTTTTTTTGGCCCTGACAACGAGTGCTCCATCTTCTGTTTCTGCAGAGAGACACCGCTAAATAGGAGACAGGTGTCACTTTGCTTTTAGGAGCATTTCTTCAATTCTCACAGCAGTTTTCCCTTTCGCCCCAGCCAAGAACACACTCCCAGCCAAAAGCTTGCTCGGCTTTCTCTGCAAGTGAAGGGTGTAATTTGTTAGAAACCTCAGCGATGAAACGTCCCCTGTAGCTGAATACCTGGATTTCCTGTGGGGTGACTTGGGTGAGGGCCACAAACCTGGCTGAACCACAAACTCTCAAAAATGTGCCACAGACAAAGGAAGGTGTCCATGAATTATTCCACTGTGTTGAGTCTTTGAGCACTGAACTTCAGTCTCTCACTCCAGTAGAACAAGTGTGTGAAGCCCAAGGTGACCACATAAACATACAACCTACCATTTCAACATAAGTACATATAATACAGAAATGGATGATTGAAAGCATGAAAAGGTCTGCAGGCCTTGGCCAGTTTAAAGTGTGTGTGTGAAAAAGCAAAAGTACTGAGTAGCACCACTGTGATAATCAGTGAACAGTTTTCAAAGGGACTATTATTTTGGAAGAAAGTCATTCTAGTGAAAACTAGATTATCCAGAGTAGCTGGGACACTGATGTTGCCGTTACATTTGTAATAAGCCATGCTAGCATGATGGCTCCGGGAATGGCAGCGTTGATCAGTCGACCACTTTGGTCTAGACTGAAATATCTCAACAAGTATTGGATGGATTGCCATGAATCTCTGTACAGACATTAATGGATAAATGGATGAACATTAATCCTCTCGACACTGTTGATGCAGGTATCCATGGTGTCCAGAGGATGATATGTTAAAACTTTGGTGATCCCCTGACTTTTCATCCTGGTCAAATCTTTAATTTGTCCAATACTTTGGTTTATAACCAACAACCTGCAAAACTAATCATAGTCTCATCAGCTTTGTGTGTATAGTGCTAATTAGCAAATGTTAGCATGCACACTCAAACTAAGATGGTGAACATTATACCTGCTGAACATCTGCATGTTAACATTGTCATTGTGAGCATGTTGGCATACTGACATTAGCATTTAGCTCAAACCATTGGTGTGCTCAGGTACAGTTTTTATAGAGCCGCTAGCGTGATTGTAGACTCAAAAACTATTGATTAGATGTGACAAGAGATAAGTAAGATGTGTATATATATTTTTGTAAATGTGGGTAAAGTGGCCCTTTAATTAGGCGTTCAAAGAAAATCAAAGGCATAGTGTAAATCAATATTTTTCTCATGAAGAAATAGATATCTCCCTTCATATATCTCCCAATCAATCTCACCAAATGAGACTAAAACTCATGAAAATACTCCACAGCCGCTTACTTCACCAAAGGAGGATTGTATTTCTCATCCTTTTATCTTTGTTCCATATTGAAGTAGAGCTTAGCAGGCAGTTAGTCTGGACTGTGACACTGTCAGCCCACATACCAAAGTGAGCTTTTCTCTGACAGGTAATCTATCAATGTATAAAGTTCAACCGACAGTCCTAGCGTTTTGCTGAGTGTGCCGACAGCCGGCCGCTGAGTTCATCAGCTGGTCCTTGAGCTGCCACCGGCTGCGGCCTCCCTCTCAGCAGCAACAGAAGGACCACTGGGATGTTTGATTTACAGGACACCCCTCAGTGAGTGAATTAGTGGCAGTGCTGCGGCATTCAGTGCCGTAATCACTGTGAAGTCCTCCCGTCAGAGAGGCATTACTGTGAGTCACCCTCCCCGCTCAGCGAGGAGGGTCAGTTGGGTTTGACGCCAGGGCCGATGAGGGTGCCATGAGACACACGCAAAAAAAAAGAAGAGCTGAGCAGACACAAAAAGGCTGACTGTTTCCATTTCACAGCCAAGTTGCAGAGAAGGAGGGTGTGTGGTAGTGAGAGAAGGGAGGGTGTCCTTTGCTTCAATGCATCTTTGATCATCATTGTCAGAGGGATGGATTGCTGGACTAGGAAGGATTTATTGCATATTTCACACCCACAAAGAACAATGCTGCAAAGACAAAACACTCATCCTTTGTGGAAAGGAGGAGGAATCAGCAGAAAGCAAAACAATAGGGACACAAAATCTTTAAAGGAGGCCTTGGCATGACATGAGATGCTGTATTTCAGCTGGTAAACACAACCAAAAGCCGCCTGTCCTTCAGCTCCTTGCTTGACAGGATGAAATCGTGAATTATGACATGGACGACATGCCGCACCAGAGCACTTGAAGGAACCCGCCTGTCAGTGCAGGGGCAAGGTCAACTGCAGCCTCTGGCTCTGGTGAACAGCGGCATGTGTATGTGTGTCCGCAGAGGATAACGGGTGTGTGAAGTGTCAATCCCACGCTCTAGCGGCGATAACAGTGCCCAGAAGGGGCTCTACGACACACTCTTGATTTTTGACATTCCAGGTAATGGTGCGACGCAGCGCCTTCCCACCGCCCTAAGAACAGTGATCATGAGTCCCCGCAGACAGCGTGGCAAGATGGGTAGATAAACAGAGCTCTGTCCACATGGCTGTGTGAAGCACATCTTCGTTATGTGTATGGATACTTACCTATCTAAAAAATGATGGTGAGTCTATCTCAGTCACTGTGGGACAGCACCTCCAATCTGAATTATTACAACTTGAGGTTTAATTGAAAAGACTTTTTTTTTTTAACCACCAATTCACTCAATGTGACTTGGAAGTAGAATTTCTTTCACATTTTGCAGTAGATTTCATGGAAGGGTGATCAAGTACTGTATTTCATTAAAATCTGAGTTTTAATATTTGTGTACCTGAACTATTTGCATTGAATGGAAAATTCTAGATGTATTGTGCATCATTTTGTACACAGGCATTTTAATATTCTTTTCTAAATATTTGGAAAACTTCACTAGAATGCAAAATAAAGTTCAGGAGTCTCTAAAAGCGACGGCTCTAAAATTATTATACTTTAACTTTATTTCGATGAAGAGGTAAAAAACAGAGATTTGCTGTAATGCTGTAATTTTGTAAAAGCTCAGAGCTCCAGAAAGTCAGTGACTTCAACATCATTTGAAAGTGAATTGTACCTTCGTATCTATATTTTCGCTAGGGACAGTGCACACCTTCTTAGCTGTACCAGAGTTGGCTATAAGCTCATTTAAATCTGTAGGTCCCCGGGCAGGAAACAGACATTAACATATCAGTTGAGAAAATGAACACAAAATGAACAACATCAGCGACAACAGGATCAACAAGATTTCACAACATTAGGATCCAAGTGTTTGCGTCTTTGCATGATGGGACATGATTGGGCTGATTTTAACCATTATTTCATCTTGAATTTGAAATCAGTAAAGCTCTTGTTCGGTCTTGTTCGCGAGTGAGGGGACAATGGAGCGGGAGATTGGTCGGAGAATTGGCGCAGCGGGGGCGGTATTACATTCAGTTTATTGCACCGTTGTGATGAAAAGAGAGCTGAGCCAGAAGGCAAAGCTCTCGATCTACCGGTCAGTTTTCGTTCCTACCCTCACCTATAGTCACGAAGGCTGGGTCATGACCGAAAGAACGAGATCCAGGGGACAAGCGACTGAAATGGGTTTCCTCAGGAGGGTGGCTGGCGTCTCCCTTAGAGATAGGGTGAGAAGGGCAGTCATCCGTGAGGAACTCGGAGTAGAGCCGCTGCTCCTTTGCGTCGAAAGGAGCCAGTTGTTGTGGTTCGGGCATCTGGTAAGGATGCCCCCTGGGCGCCTCCCTAGGGAGGTGTTCCATGCATGACCAGCTGGGAGGAGGCCTCGGGGGAGACCCAGGACTATAGGTGGAGGGATTATATCTCCAACCTGGCATGGGAACGCCTCGGGATCCCCCAGTTGGAGTTGGTTAATGTGGCTCGGGAGGAAGATGCTGCCCCCGTGACCCAACCCCGGATAAGCGGACGAAGATGGATGGATAGATGGACTGAGCTCCGAAAGTTCTGTAATATTGAAGGCTGATTAGCCAAACTCCCCCACCATTTTTTGGGACAGTAGATTTGTCATTTTTCAGTTGAAAGCAGCCACATTTTGCAAATCTCCTCAAATGCAATCTGTTCTCAATTACATGAGATATTACATGTGCAATCACACCTCACCCTGAAACAGAAAATGAGAGAAAACTAAGGTTTGGCGAGATTCAGGTGAGCTGGGCAAAAGCACCCAAAACATCTAAACACAATTTTAAAGCTTTAGTACATAACTTTTTGATATTAATGAACTTCCGTTACATTCAAGCCATTGCCAAATGAGTTGCTACAAAGCTAATTAAGACTCAGCTCCACAAAGCTCTCTCTGTATTTTTCAGTATGACTATGTTCAGTCGTCCTGAGGGGTGGGGGTGGTGCGCAATCACAGAAGGCTTGTATCATTGTGTGGATGCGCCATAGACAGTTAAAGAAGTGGACAAAGTGACGCTGTGGTTTTCTACGGAGACCAGTGAAGTATATTAGAAGCACTTTTTCAGTGATGTCTGAGCGTTATTGCGCAGCCTCCAACTGAGCTTGACGACGTAGATGTGAAATGAAACCAAAAAGTTGCAAGTCTTCTGGTAGCTGTGCCAAGAGAAATCTCAATCATTCCCAATCTTGCAGAGATGGAGAGCATAGGTACATGTAAGGAGATAACATAGGCACAGGCTAATTATTGCTAACTAAAATGCTAGTTAACATTAGTAATTAAACTTAAACAGCTAATGTAAGTCCAAACTGCCTGCGAGCTTCTCCTGTACTATACGGTAATTCCTCATCTGCTACGGAACCATAACATGAGATACAAGGTAATGGAGCCTTTTATACATTGTCGTGTTTCTTTAGAAATAAACAATGGACAAATAGAGTCTTTAAAGGCTTCAGATGTAAAGTTATTTGCTGTCAAAGTGGCGCCAAAATGAACGGCAGTCAATGGGATGCTAACGGCGGGTGATGGCTTGGCTATGCTTTGTGGACGCTCGCTTACCCCCTTGGGATGCGCCAACAGTTTTGTTGTCATTACTTAGAATTCCTCATGGGGGAGACAGTAACTACGCACTATTTGCTTTAATCCAGGAAGGTAAAAAACTTACAATATTTGCATGGATAACGATGAGAAGTTGGAGTAAAATTAATTGAGTAGTACAAACAGTCTCTTTTTTTCTGTATACCTCCAATCTGTTTGTATATCTGTCTTTGATCTATCATTCAGTCGAAATCATTAGAAGTCTCCCTCCTCACTCCTCTTATAACATCATCAGTATCCATTGTGTTTTTCAGTCCCATCAAACTCGTTCAGGTCTGTTTGTTGTTTTCTGACTCTGCTGCTCCGAGCGGGCGTGATCAATCATTCCTGTTGCACCAGAGTTGTATTGGAAAACGATACATAACCATTTGAAAAGACATCCTCACCCATAATATCACCTTTCAATATCTTTAAAATATAGATAATCCAGTGTGAGATAAGGGTATCATGTTGTCAGTGATGTATGGCTTTATAGGCTAGTAAAGGTGCAAGGACAAATTACACTCAATCTCATTAGACTGAGTAACTTTACTTTGCATTCAATGAAATATTTAAACACACATTATTTTCTAAACGCTCCATAATTAGTGATGCAGCCAGTATTAAATCCACATTTGTATCATATTTGCACAAACATGAAGAGGAAAGGTTCTCTTGCTGGAAACAGATTTGTATTAAATAGTCAAACTTATTCAAGATTATATCCACGCAGCTAAAGGGTTGTAATTGACCATTCCCGATGATTATTTTGTTGTATTTTATGTGTACTTTGTAAATGGGTTTGAAAGTTGTTATACAAATAAAGTCTACTTACTTTTTGATTGATTTAATCAATAACTCAAAGTCGACATAGAGCATAAACCAGACAACCACAACCAGCTGAGCTGTTTACCTTCAGGTGCTTTCACAACATTTGTGTCAAATTGAAATGACACAATCAGACTTTATAGTCGAGGTGAAGGTTTTTCTGAGGCTGTATTGATTGCATTGCACTGTTTTGTTTTGGTAGCTTTAAAGGGGCGCTATGCAGTTTTGGCCATTTCTTAGCAGTTTTCTCGCTTTTTGCTCGCAGGTTTCTCTATAGAGCTCCCCCTACAGCTTCGGAATAGATATTTGGCAGCTCCTATGTTTACTTGTGTCTGACTCCTCGCTTGGTCAGTCTACTGTTTTCTCTTTCTCTGTTCCTCCGACAATGCTTTCCTAGCTTTCTGCTTCTTTTTTGCTGGCTCAGCCATGACGATAGTATGAAAAACTCCATCGCTACCTTGTTAGCCGGTTCCTGAATGGGCGTATGTGTGCAGTGCTGTGAAGCAATTAGTTACATCGCGAGACCTGATATCAAGCGATACTTCCTGACGCAGAGGCCGAAGTTGCAAGGGTGTTTTTTCAGCTCACAGGCGCTAGGGGAGAGCGAGACGACCACCATTCAACCTGAAAAAAAGTCATGTAACCATTCCAGTGACTCCAAAGCTGTTCAGTTAAGGTAAATTAAGCTAAAAAAAAACGGCATAGTTCCCCTTTAAGTAGTGATGTGATGTTTCTAAAGTAACAAGTACATTTAAAACGTCTTGCTGTTTTCAGCCTTTTTTCACCTTCGTAACATTGCCAAAACTAGGAACATCCTGTCTCAAAACGACGCTGAAAAACTAGTCCATGCATTTGTTACTTCCAGGCTGGACTATTGTAACTCCTTATTATCAGGATGCTCAAATAAAACCCTTAAGACTCTCCAGCTGATCCAGAATGCCGCAGCGCGTGTTCTGATGAGAACTAAGAAAAGAGATCATATTTCTCCTGTATTAACTTTTTGCTTCCTGTAAAATCCAGGATTGAATTTAAAATCCTTCTCCTGACCTACGAAGCTCTAAATGGTCAAGCACCATCATATCTTGAAGAGCTCATAGTACCTTCTTGTCCCACTAGAGCACTGCGCTCCCAGAATGCAGAGTTACTTGTGGTTCCTAGAGTCTCTAAAAGTAGAATGGGAGCCAGTGTCCTGCTACGTCCTTCTACGTCCTGCTATGCTCTGCTGTGCCCTGCTACGTCCTGTAACGCCCTGCAGTGCCCTGCTATGCCATGAACTACTACTATTTCTAGTCACTGTTCCATTATCTTTATTGTGACTATTATTGTCACTATTCATCACACCCCCAACCGGCACCGTCAGACACCGCCTACCCAGAGCCTGTCCGAGGATTCTTCCTAAAAGGGAGTTTTTCCTCGCCACTGTCGCACTAAATGCTTGCTCTTGGGGGAATTACTGGAATTGTTGGGTACTTGTATGTTATAGAGTGAGGTCTAGATCTACTCTGGGTGGACGTCCAATTTAAAAAGCCCAAGGCTTTTATACTGCTCCATTAGCAGTGTGTCCTTGAATTTAAGACAGCAGCAGCAGACGTTTCAAACAAACAAGCTTCATTGGCTTTTACCAACTGCACTATTTTCCAGTGGGAGCTGGTTAGGCATCATTTAGAGCCCAGTAAGTATATTACTGTCATGACTGTGGCCCAACCTCCCTGTTTTATAATTATGTTACACAGTGATCAACCTGAATGACCTGCAGTCACTCAGCCTCTGTTGATCACACAACCACACACACACACACACACACACACACACACACACACACACACACACACACACTGCAAGCTTATTCTGAAGACACAAACGCTGGTATTGCTCTGATTTTATAAGCATTTCTGTGTCAGCAGCAATGGTGGTGGAAATATTCACTCAGATCCTTTAAAAGTTTGTATAATCAGTATGTATAATCAGGAAAATGTACTTAAATGATTAAAAGTAAAATTACTGAAATGACAAAATAGCCTAAATTAAAAGAGCAGCAAATCTTTACATTTGTGAAGCTGGAACCATGAAACACTTTTTTTTTTTTTGCATAAAAATGACTTAAATGATCATAATATTTGCCAATTCTTTTTTTCTGTCAATCAACTAAATTGTTCAACTGCACTTAAATATTTGGTTGGGGAGTTTAATTTGTATGTCAAAAACATCATATTTTAGTTCTTGTTCCTAATTTGTAAAATAACTAAAGCTGTCAGATAGATAAAGTGAAGTAAAAAGTACACTATGTGCGAAATAAAATACTAAAGTAAAGTACAAGTACCTATGAAGTACAGTACTTGAGTAAATGAACGTTGTCACATTCCACCACTGGTTAGCAGTAGTAATAGACAACAAATCCTTATACCTAAACAACATTATATTATACATCTGTGGGAATTTGGTGCTCTTATACTTTGTCACCTCCCTTCCACGTTTGCTCTTACAATAATTACTATAGCAACAAGAGGCCGGTGCCTAACAAGAAATGGAATTGTGGGTCATTAGGAGCTACTTGCATAATCAACCCATATGGCCGTTTCCTGGGTGAGGACAGGCTGTTAATAGAATAACAATACAATTTGTCCAAGTCTTAACTGCTGGTGGGGTTTGCTTCATTTGTTACATAACATGCTCTGAAAACTAGATTCCGTGGCGCCCATGAATTATTGACAACACACTAATTTTAACAAATCAAGATGAATTATTCACAACTCAACACACAGGGATTCTCCAACAGGGAATTCTTTAACAGTGTGTTCACATTCGTAGAGCTGTCTCTCGGAGTGCATTTCAGGTGACCTTCAATGTACAGGGTGTGTGTGTGTGTGTGTGTGTGTGTGTGTGTGTGTGTGGCCTTGACAATGATGGAAGCCAGTGCTGCTCTCTTGCAGCCTGGAGATAGAGTGTCTCTCAAAGAAGGATGTCAGATGCTGTCACAACACTGGATTTGAGGTGACATGATGCCATTACCTGCATCTCTGTCATCTTTTTATTCTTCTCTTTATATGCATAATGAGAGGGTGACCGCACCACTGAATTGTTACTAACATATCAACCACTTTTAGTCTTTATCCAAGGAACGTTTTACATAACAGTATCATTTACCACCGCTAAAAAAACAGGTTGCCTGTTTGGAGGATGAAAGCCACATTTAGGTCTCTTCTGCAGCAGAACTTTCTATAACTCTCGGGTGGAAATGTAACAGGCAAACCATGAAAACATAAAAAGCACCAAATTTAAAAGATTAAACAAAACAAAAGAGGTCTGTGAGACAACATTGTATCATGATCGTTGGTTCTCTCGATTACAAGGTACATTAGTCTAGAGCTCAATGGCGAATGAAGGAGTTTTATGAGGTCTGGCATAAGTCCTTCTCTCTGGGGTTCACAGCCGCTGTGAGCACCCTGCTGCCATTTTCATTGTTCAATTTGGTGTGTGTGTGTGTGTGTGTGTGTGTGTGTGTGTGTGTGTGTGCTAGTGGGCTTAGTTCCTACTGGATTGACTTCACTGAGAGAAGGGAGGAAGTGAGAAATCAATAATAAAGGCAGGTTTTAAACCACTCCATCATCTTTAACCCACACCTGCCCTCACGTAAGTGTGTGTGTGTGTGTGTGTGTGTGTGTGTGTGTGTCCGCAGTGACCTCCAAACTGAACAACTACCGTGTTTGACTAAGCAGTGCCATCGCCGCTGATGTAACTGATGTGATGGGTTTTAGTGGAACAGGTCCCCATTCATCAAACATTCATATTAAAAGAGTCAATCTTGAGCCACTTAGGACATTTTTATTTCATGATAATGCAGAATTCATCAGGAGTAAAGACGGGTTTTGAGAACGACGATTATGAAGGATTTGTAGGAGCAAGCACGTAAAAGGTTAACGTCACAGGCAGAGGGGACATGCTGGTGAAATTAAAAGTAGCTCTCTAATGCCACCCGGTGGTTTGAAGAAGGATTATCAAGCTTAATGAACTGTAAAAAGCTTTTAATTAAGTTGTAAAATATGCAGTCACTGCGGATATGAATGCAGATATTATATAGCACATTTCAACTCGAAGTGCTTCACATAGCAAAACTGAAACACAGACAAAAAACTAAATAAAAACTAAATTAAATCGATACAATTTTGCATGAATTCATAAATAACGGTTCTCTGTCACGTTTTCTGCCAATCCTTATGAATGAGTTACAATATGTGAGTTAATGCGGCGTGACAGGGTGTAAATAAATTACAGTTCTTCTGTGAAGAAATTTATGAATTTACATTAGGAGGCATATTTTCAGTTAGAAATGTTATATAAGATCTTGACAGGACAAATGCTTTTCAGATATGGGAAAGAAAATGAGCTTTTGTAATGGGACATTGATAATATGATGCATGTATTTGGGTTTTGTTCTCATGTTGTTTCCTTGTGTGTTGTGTTTGGATATCAAGAGATGGATACATCTGGATTATTTCACTAAGCATGTGCCCACAGACACAAATCAAAAACATCAACAACAAAAAAGTCAGAGTACTGTGGATTTTGTTTGGCGGGCACTCTTTTATTTCAGAAGAGCATCAATGCAAATAAACTAGAGTCACCAGTTAATTCAGTTCCATCAAGGAATGAGGCAAAGAATGAAAAGTGAGAAATAAATGTGTTTATTTTGATTTCACAGGCTAAAATGTTCCAGTAAAACGCTGTGAAGCAGAATAAAGCACTGCTTAGATGAATGTACAGTAGGTGTGAACAGCAGCAACGTGTCGATTCTTGGATCGATCTTGGACCACAAATTAAAAAGATTAGTCCTCATGTTTCCTCAAGTGTTTGCATAGGTCTATTTAGCTATTCACAAGCAGTAAAAAAAAAACACATATTTGAACTCACACTCATTAGAAGTCATATTCCGAATACAGAAAATGCACAAAGGCATTAGTTGGCTCATTAGGAGTTCCACGTTTGTGGTTTTAAGCCAGTGCTGTGACATGGCCTCTGGAGAGGAACAACTTTGTATTCAGAGAGGAGGCTGACTGCACCTTCTATGTCACAGCGTTTCCCAGATAAAGCCCTCTTCACCAGAAGGCATGGCGGAGTTGCTAATGAAACTGAAGGAAAAACACAATTCTGTGCAGGTGTGACGATTTTGCCCTCATTAAAAAAAAAAAAACTTTAATAAGCACTTGAGATTGATCTTTACGTGCATAGAGCAAAAGCCAGAATAAATCTCAGAATAAATGAAGGTTGTGCGTTTACAGGCATAGTGTATTCCAGCACAGTGCTTCTGACAGGGTGTCACTACCCGATGTGAGTCGAGTGCAGATGTGAGTTGCGCATGCTCAGATTTAAACGGTGTACGGCACAACGCCAAGAGATCCGGATCCGGCTGCATTGTGAAATCCATAAAATAATAAACTTTCCTCATTACAAACAGAAACGGAAGAAGGAAATCATTTCAAAAACGTTTTAGCTATCTATGACTGTTTGATTGCTCAAAACGCCATTCAAATGACAGCCTTTGACGGGTTTGATTGCTACCTTGTAGCCAGCAGTGAACGAACTTCGTTACGTAGGTCCATTTTTATTGTATTGACATTACAGAAGTCTCTTGTCAGCAGGTTCTTGTAGGCTACTTCAGCCTCTAATCTAGAACTGACGTCGGGGATCATGTTGTGAAAATGTGATGCCTTATGCTAAATAATAAATCACTGCTATGTAATGTACCTATCTCATTATTCTGTGGCTAACCGCAAAACAGATCTGCGTCTGTCGCAAAGTGACGCATGCGCACCTCACATCTGCACTCGACTCGCACACACTGACTGACACAGGGGAAACACAAATATTCACAAACAGGAAGCTAGAAAAATGAATAAACCCGGACTTTTAAAAACAGTGTGTGGCACCACAATATAGGCATCAACTCATCAATGGAGTATCATCATTGAGTTGCATTTTCTATGTACTGATATCTATTTTTGAAACCAAATGTACCATTAAATAGTATTAATAGTATTTATTTGAGCGTATATGGCAAATTCTGGTGGGTAATTATCCATAATTTGGTAGTTATCATATACTTACAAATAGGGCTTTAAATTGAGACCCGCCAACCTGCCAAATGCAGGTAAAAATGAACAATTTGGCCGGTGATGAAGTATTGATGTAGTACAAATCCTACATTTCCCATGAGCACTTTGTCATGACGTGTCGTACAACAGCTGGCTACACGCCTAGCGTGCAGTATTGATTACGAGCTACGCTGAAACCGAAACGGAGAAGACGAAAGGAACGGCGCAAAACAAACCAGAGCAACTGAAATAAAGCAGTGTAGTTAGTTAGGAAAAAAGTCTAACATCTGATTGGCTGGTAACTTTAAAAACGTACTAGCCATGTTGGCTGATGATCAAAAATGTTAATTTAAAACCCTGCTTACAAAAAAGTACACTAATATAAGTACCTGGTGCTAATACTTTAATATAACACAATCATTTTTACTCGAGAATATTCAGTGATTATTGTTCCAAAAAAAGTCATTACCTGAAGTGAGCATAAAGAAATAATAGAGTAATAATTGTACATTGCTTCCTTGGTATTTATTGGGAAAACCCATCGTTTCACAATTTCAGCATCAAAAATTGTTTTTCAGGCACTTTGGTTCAAAAGATATTATCTCTTGACTAAAGGAGCCAAAACACACAACAAGTATTAAAGTTCAACAGTCTGGTGACTCTCAATGTTTCTATTTGAACAAGTTTTCACATTTAAGATACAAAACACTGATTTCAGCACCTTTTGAAATCGACAGCAGCTTCAAGGTTAAAAAAATAAAAAAATAAAAAAATAAAAATCAGCTTGAGAACGTAGGATGGTGGGTGAATAAAAAAAGCAGCACTATCTCTTCTCTGAGAGATAGATTCGCCCTTCAGCGAGGCTTTTAACACATTTGATTCAGGAGCAGACACGTGCTGCTGTGAGTGGAGCTTTTCATTTTCCTTTCTCCTCTATCTTGTCATAGGCAACCAGAGCTTAAGACACAAAAGGTGCTTTTGCCACATAGATTCAGAGCCTTTAGCCCACATGTTGGTGTTTGTCTGCAGTGGTGAGCTGGCTACCGTTCCACAACCAGGCCAGGTTTGGCAGAGGTGATCACTCTCAAGACACAGCCACTTTGATGTCTCGCATCAGTCACTGTGTCTTTAGGGCTTTCCTTGTCTGACCTTTTCGAGATTTACGCCAACAACAAGCATAAGCGTACTCCCCCCTCCGCTCTGACCTTTTGGTTGCCGCCGCCCTTCATTACCTTCCATCATCTGGGACAGGTCTCGTCTCTGCGTCACCTCAGAGCTCCACAGTCCGCAGGTGGCCGCGGGGGGAAATTGCAGCCAACACGCTCTGAGGCAAACACTCGGACTGCTCCGCGGTGCTGCCGCAACAAGACCAGTGGGGCTTCCCGGGGTGTCCTTTATGACCGTGACCGCAACCTTTAAATCCTCCTGCAGTCAGACAGACAGGTATGGAAGACAGACAGACAGACAGACAGACATGTGATCAAGAACAACTTTGGGGTTTGTAAGTCCTTCCAGGGAAGGAGATTGTTGATTGATCATTTAAAGCAGATTTGTTTTATATCAGACTGTCCTGTTTATACGCAGTCAGAAAGCAGCAGTGGTGGAATATACTAAGTACATTTACTCAAGTACAATTTTGCAGTACTTGTCCTTGAGTATTTCCATTTCATGCCACTTTACACTTCCACTCCACTACATTTTTGAGGCAAATATTGTACTTTTACTCCACGACTACTACTTATTTGACAGCATTACTTACTAGTTTATATAATAATATATATAATGAGTATTTTTACTTTTGGTATTTTAAGCACATTTCGATGCTGATACTTTTGCACTCTTATTTAAGATTTTAAACGCAGGACATTTACTTGTAACAGTAGGTTTACTGTAGTATTGCTACTTTGACCTAAGTAAAGGATCTGGGTACTTCTTTCCACCGCTGGAACACAAGAGCCAGTAAAAAAGATCTTTAAATCACACAAGGAAACACACAAAGAAAGTGATTAATCTTAATATGCTTAACTCTCCAAGAAGTACACCTCATACTCGCTATATATTAACAAAGCTATATATGACTGCATGTGCAGGACACAGCAAAATAGATGCAGATGTAAACAAGGTGACTCCTACGGTTGAATGATTACACCTGAAGGGAAAAATGTCCTTCACATATTCTTACAATATATATCATCATCAATCTTTGAAGTGGTGCAACTAATGGCGTTTTTCCATTACATGGTACCTGCTCGACTCGCATCGACTCTACTCGCCTTTTTTGGTTTTCCATTATGAAAAAAATACTTTTTTCACCTCCGTCGAGGTTCACAGAGAGCTGAGGCGATACCAAAAGGTGACGTGAAAACCTGCAGACTACTGATTGGTCGGAGAGAATCGTCACTAATCACTGCGTCATCATTGCTAGCGACAGACACGGGGGTGTCCTGAACAAACCTGCCATCTTTAAATAGTTTAGCCAGCGGTGGGTTTTTTTTGCTGCCTCCAGCTTCTTTTGAAACTAAATGTGTCTTCTGGCTGTGGCAACCACAACACACCTTCGACGTTCTGTGTGTGTCGCGTCAGCTCATGGCAGTTTTCTGCGGCGTTGCTATGACGACCAGCCACGCTCGCCTTACGCATGAGGCGGTACTTAATCTGCAATGGAAAAAGGAGGACAGGGCACCGCGGTCGAGCCGAGTAGAGCTGGTACTAGCAGTGGGTAGGCGCCATTATATTGCCATTTCACATTCACCCTGCCATTTCTACTCATCCCTCTGTTTGTGGACATGCTGAGTTAAGATGGAGAGAGAAATGATGTGTGTGATAAAGACAGTAGGAGCTTCTTAGTGAGAATATTGTGCCTTTTTCCTCAAAACACAGCAAGTCTTGTGGCTGCATGATTCCTAAAAATTATACAAATGTGTATGACAGTTTTCTTTTGAAGAAGTGTAACTGTTTCTTAAACATTTCTTAGACTGCACATGGAGAGTAAAGATATCAGATATTTGCAATAACATAACCTGTTTCTCCCCAAAACAGAAGCCATCGCATTAAAAAAAGCATAGCTGATAGCAAAAGAGCTTTTCTCTCTCTATGTCCTACCTGAGAACAAAGTGTACCATTTTTGTTGTGATTGATCATTGTGAAAAACTGAATAGAAACTGTCCTTCTGACCAGACATTTTAGAAGATCTCTTCTGTGTACCTGGCATGGTTCCTGCGCAGCCACAGCGAGCCTCTTTGGCTCCTCCACTGGAGCAGAAAGAGCAGCAGTGAAACGTCCCACTGTGACGCCTCAACTTCCTCTTCACATTCAGAAGAAACGGGGAACCCTGCAGGACGAGACGGGA